>NW_024420051.1:0-4261 GCF_014898765.1 Herpailurus yagouaroundi | reverse complement strand
ATCAAGGGACTAAGAAATAGTCACGAGGAGCTGAAAAACGCTTTAAACGACATGCAAAACAAAATGGAAATGACGACGGCACGGACTGAAGAGACAGAGGAGAGAATAGGTGAACTAGAAGATAAAGTTATGGAAAAAAAGGAAGCTGAGAGAAAGAAAGATAAAAAAATCCAGGAGTATGAGGAGAAAATTAGAGAACTAAGTGATACACTAAAAAGAAATAATATACACATAATTGGTATCCCAGAGGAGGAAGAGAGAGGGAAAGGTGCTGAAGGGGTACTTGAAGAAATCATAGCTGAGAACTTCCCTGAACTGGGGAAGGAAAAAGGCATTGAAATCCAAGAGGCACAGAGAACTCCCTTCAGACGTAACTTGAATCAATCTGCACGACATATCATAGTGAAACTGGCAAAATACAAGGATAAAGAGAAAATTCTGAAAGCAGCAAGGGATAAACGTGCCCTCACATATAAAGGGAGACCTATAAGACTCGTGACTGATCTCTCTTTTGAAACTTGGCAGGCCAGAAAGAATTGGCACGAGATCTTTAATGTGCTGAACAGGAAAAATATGCAGCCGAGAATCCTTTATCCAGCAAGTCTGTCATTTAGAATAGAAGGAGAGATAAAGGTCTTCCCAAACAAACAAAAACTGAAGGAATTTGTCACCACTAAACCAGCCCTACAAGAGATCCTAAGGGGGACCCTGTGAGACAAAGTACCAGAGACATCACTACAAGCATAAAACATACAGACATCACAATGACTCTAAACCCATATCTTTCTATAATAACACTGAATGTCAATGGATTAAATGCGCCAACCAAAAGACATAGGGTATCAGAATGGATAAAAAAACAAGACCCATCTATTTGCTGTCTACAAGAGACTCATTTTAGACCTGAGGACACCTTTAGATTGAGAGAGAGGGGATGGAGAACTATTTATCATGCTACTGGAAGCCAAAAGAAAGCTGGAGTAGCCATACTTATATCAGACAAACTAGACTTTAAATTAAAGGCTGTAACAAGAGATGAAGAAGGACATTATATAATAGTGACAGGGTCTATCCATCAGGAAGAGCTAACAATTATAAATGTCTATGCGCCGAATACCGGAGCGCCCAAATATATAAAACAATTACCCATAAACATAAACAACCTTATTGATAAGAATGTGGTAATTGCAGGAGACTTTAACACCCTACTTACAGAAATGGATAGATCATCTAGACACATGGTCAATAAAGAAACAAGGGCCCTGAATGAGACATTGGATCAGATGGACTTGACAGATCTATTTAGAACTCTGCATCCCAAAGCAACAGAATATACTTTCTTCTCGAGTGCACATGGAACATTCTCCAAGATAGATCATATACTGGGTCACAAAACAGCCCTTCATAAGTTTACAAGAATTGAAATCATACCATGCATACTTTCAGACCACAATGCTATGAAGCTGGAAATCAACCACAGAAAAAAGTCTGGAAAACCTCCAAAAGCATGGAGGTTAAAGAACACCCTACTAACAAATGAGTGGGTCAACCAGGCAATTCGAGAAGAAATTAAAAAATATATGGAAACACACGAAAATGAAAATACAACAATCCAAACGCTTTGGGACGCAGCGAAGGCAGTCCTGAGAGGAAAATACATTGCAATCCAGGCCTATCTCAAGAAACGAGAAAAATTCCAAATACAAAATCTAACAGCACACCTAGAGGAAATAGAAGCAGAACAGCAAAGGCAGCCTAAACCCAGCAGAAGAAGAGAAATAATAAAGATCAGAGCAGAAATAAACAATATAGAATCTAAAAAAACTGTAGAGCAGATCAACAAAACCAAGAGTTGGTTTTTTGAAAAAATTAACAAAATTGACAAACCTCTAGCCAGGCTTCTCAAAAAGAAAAGGGAGATGACCCAAATAGATAAAATCATGAATGAAAATGGAATTATTACAACCAATCCTTCAGAGATACAAACAATTACCAGGGAATACTATGAAAAATTATATGCCAACAAATTGGACAACCTGGAAGATATGGACAAATTCCTAAACACCCACACTCTTCCAAAACTCAATCAGGAGGAAATAGAAAGCTTGAACAGACCCATAACCAGCGAAGAAATTGAATCGGTTATCAAAAATCTCCCAACAAATAAGGGTCCAGGACCAGATGGCTTCCCAGGGGAGTTCTACCAGACATTTAAAGCAGAGATAATACCTATCCTTCTCAAGCTATTCCAAGAAATAGAAAGGGAAGGAAAACTTCCAGACTCATTCTATGAAGCCAGTATTACGTTGATTCCTAAACCAGACAGAGACCCAGTAAAAAAAGAGAACTACAGGCCAATATCCCTGATGAATATGGATGCAAAAATTCTCAATAAGATACTAGCAAATCGAATTCAACAGCATATAAAAAGAATTATTCACCATGATCAAGTGGGATTCATTCCTGGGATGCAGGGCTGGTTCAACATTCGCAAATCAATCAACGTGATACATCACATTAACAAAAAAAAAGAGAAAAACCATATGATCCTGTCAATCGATGCAGAAAAGGCCTTTGACAAAATCCAGCACCCTTTCTTAATAAAAACCCTTGAGAAAGTTGGGATAGAAGGAACATACTTAAAGATCATAAAAGCCATTTATGAAAAGCCCACAGCTAACATCATCTTAGACGGGGAAAAACTGAGAGCTTTTTCCCTGAGTTCAGGAACACGACAGGGATGCCCACTCTCACCGCTATTGTTTAACATAGTGCTGGAAGTTCTAGCATCAGCAATCAGACAACAAAAGGAAATCAAAGGCATCAAAATTGGCAAAGATGAAGTCAAGCTTTCGCTTTTTGCAGATGACATGATATTATACATGGAAAATCCGATAGACTCCACCAAAAGTCTGCTAGAACTGATCCATGAATTCAGCAAAGTTGCAGGATACAAAATCAATGTACAGAAATCAGTTGCATTCTTATACACTAACAATGAAGCAACAGAAAGATAAATAAAGAAACTGATCCCATTCACAATTGCACCAAGAAGCATAAAATACGTAGGAATAAATCCAACAAAGATGTAAAAGATCTGTATGCTGAAAACTATAGAAAGCTTATGAAGGTAATTGAAGAAGATTTAAAGAAATGGAAAGACATTCCCTGCTCATGGATTGGAAGAATAAATATTGTCAAAATGTCAATACTACCCAAAGCTATCTACACATTCAATGCAATCCCAATCAAAATTGCACCAGCATTCTTCTCGAAATTAGAACAAGCAATTCTAAAATTCATATGGAACCACAAAAGGCCCAGAATAGCCAAAGTAATTTTGAAGAAGACCAAAGCAGGAGGCATCACAATCCCAGACTTTAGCCTCTACTACAAAGCTGTCATCATCAAGACAGCATGGTATTGGCACAAAAACAGACACATAGACCAATGGAATAGAATAGAAACCCCAGAACTAGACCCACAAACGTATGGCCAACTCATCTTTGACAAAGCAGGAAAGAACATCCAATGGAAAAAAGACAGTCTCTTTAACAAATGGTGCTGGGAGAACTGGACAGCAACATGCAGAAGGTTGAAACTAGACCACTTTCTCACACCATTCACAAAAATAAACTCAAAATGGATCAAGGACCTGAATGTGAGACAGGAAACCATCAAAACCCTAGAGGAGAAAGCAGGAAAAGACCTCTCTGACCTCAGCCGTAGCAATCTCTTACTTGACACATCCCCAAAGGCAAGGGAATTAAAAGCAAAAATGAATTACTGGGACCTTATGAAGATAAAAAGCTTCTGCACAGCAAAGGAAACAACCAACAAAACTTAAAGGCAACCAACGGAATGGGAAAAGATATTTGCAAATGACATATCGGAAAAAGGGTTAGTATCCAAAATCTGTAAAGAGCTCACCAAACTCCACACCCGAAAAACAAAAAACCCAGTAAAGAAATGGGCAGAAAATATGAATAGACACTTCTCTAAAGAAGACATCCGGATGGCCAACAGGCACATGAAAAGATGTTCAGCGTCGCTCCTTATCAGGGAAATACAAATCAAAACCACACTCAGGTATCACCTCACGCCAGTCAGATTGGCCAAAATGAACAAATCAGGAGACTATAGATGCTGGAGAGGATGTGGAGAAACGGGAACCCTCTTGCACTGTTGGTGGGAATGCAAATTGGTGCAGCCACTCTGGAAAGCAGTGTGGAGGTTCCTCAGAAAATTAAAAATAGACCTA
>NW_024420050.1:0-8149 GCF_014898765.1 Herpailurus yagouaroundi | reverse complement strand
CCCGGCCAAGTATGTTTTATTGTGATTCGTCAGGCTTGGTTATTTGTCTAGCGTGCAGCGGGAAGTGAAGTGAGTCAGGCTGTCCAAATCAGGTGGAAAATGTGGCTAGACCAGTGTCCCTCCCTCTGCCTCAAATCGGGGTTTGTTACTAGACCTGAGAGTATTGTATCAGGCAGGCAAAACAGCTGAGTAAGTTTGAAGAGCTAATTGGCTTTATGAAGGGATTCGTGAATTGGGCAGCCTCCTGTCTGGTGAGTAGAGGGACGCTCGGAGGAGTTGCACAAAGTGGAAGGTTTTTATAGGAAGGAGAGGGGGGCAAGGAAGTTATCAAAGAAAGGATTGTTCCAGGCACTGTCACCTTCCTCTAGGGGAAGGGCAGGGGGTCTTATTGGGGACTTAACCTCAGCTTGCTTTGGGGGATGGAGGGGGTCCATGTGACTGATCACCTTATGGGTGCTGACCAGAAAATTCCTGACTGACCTGTGAAGACTTACATTTTTTTCGGCGAAGTTGAAACTGCAAATTGGTTGGGTATTAAGCCCCAGTTTGGTGACTTCGCCCAAGTGACGTCATTTTGAGCCTGTACTTTTTTTTTTTTTAAGATTTTATTTTTAAGTAATCTCTACACCCAACGTGGGGCTCTAACAGCCCTGAGATCATAAGTCATACGCTCCATCTACTGAGCCAGCCAGCACCCGCCCCCTCCAGCCTGTGCTTTCTTTTCTTTTTCTTTTTTTAATTTTAATTTTTTACATTTTTGAGAAAGAGAGTGCAAGCAAGGGAGGGCGGCGGGGGGGTGGGGCACACAGAATCCAAAGCAGGCTCCAGGCTCTGAGCTGTCAGCACAGAGCCCCACGCAGGACTCAAACTCACAAACCATGAGATCATGGCCTGAGCCGAAGTCGGACACTTAACCGACTGAGCCACCCAGCGCCCCCCCTGCGCTTTCTTTTTTAACACAGCAGAACCAGTCAGTGAGAGGAGAAGGGATCCATTTTATAGAAGAGAAAGTTGAGGCTAAAGAGGGAAGTAACTACTGCGGAGACAGAGCCAGCGAGTGCGGGGTTTGGGATGCAGCTGTCCTTCCTGACGCCTCAGTGCTAAAGAGCTATAGGGTTTGTGTGGACGTGGTTGTGCTGCTTTGTTTCTAAACACCAAAAATGCAGCTGTGTTGGCTGCCTCAACACCCTGATGTTTATGACGTATCACACAAAACATCAGAAGGGTAATTTAATATAACTTCTAAAATGAAAAATTCACGGGCGCGTGTGTGGCTCAGTCACTTAAGCTTCCAACTCAGGATTTCGGCTCAGGTTGTGCTCTCATGGTTAGGTTCATGAGTTCGAGCCCGGTGTCAGGCTCTGTGCGGACAGTGTGGAGCCTGCTTGGGATTCTTTCTCTCCCTCTACCCCTGCCCCTCCTCTGCTTGTTTCCTCTCTCTTTCTCCCTTAAAATAAATATGTGACATTAAAAAAATGAAATGAAAAATTCACATTCCCTTCAATTTGGTGGTTTCGTGTCTAGGATACAAATTACACGTGAACTTTCACTTGTGCACAAAGGTGTCTGTATTGCAGTGGTTGTTTGTAGTGTTTTTATTTATTTTAGAGAGAGAGAGCACAAGCGGGGAAGGGGCAGAGAGAGAGGGAGACACAGAATCTGAAGCAGGCTCCAGGCTCTGTGCTGACAGCTCACAGCCTGATGTGGGGATCAAACCCATAAACTGTGAGATCATGACCTGAGCCGAAGTTGGATGCTTAACCGACTGAACCACCCAGGCACCCCTGCAGTGGTTGTTTATAATAGCGAAAGGCTGTGAACACCCTAAGTGTCTGATGAGAGGGGACTGGTTACATTAACTAGGGGCCATTTATAAACAGGATATTACACAATTGTTAACAGGACGAGGCAGATATCGATGTGCTAATATGAAATTACCATCTATGCATTTTGTCCAAGACTGGGGGGGGGGAGGGACAAGGTGCAAAGGAGTGTATAGGGTGCTACCATTTGTGTTTTAAAAATGGACTGTATGGAGTTCACCTGGCATTCACCTCAGGAGGAGCTCGGCAGACCCGCTTGCCGGCAAACTGGTGCAAATTATAAAAACAAAATGACAGATCAACTGTTTAAAGCCTCTGGGAATGATCCTGAAGGCACATAGCGAATTAACCGTTCATTCGAGAAAATCTAAACGTTTGGTGAGAACAGGGAGAATCAGTAACAAGTAAACCAATACCCTCCCCCCCCCCCCCCTCCCCACCCTGCTCCAGTAACACCCCCCTCCTCCATTCCTGCCTGGGCTCCCTCCCCGCCCCCAGCTCCAAGCTGGAGGCTGTCCTCCTCGGGGGAGGGGCAGAGCATCAGTCTCTCTCGTCCTGCCACCAGCTACTTGTTGCTGAGGCTGAGTTCTGGGGGAGCACCACCAAGAGGTGTGGGCTCCCTTCTCCAGCCCAGCCCGTACTTGGGGGACTCTGTGTTCGATGTGTTGTGGCCAAGAATGCCGGAGCCCTGACTGTCCCTCCCTGGCTCCTGGGGCAGGGGGTTCACATCCAGAGGGCAAGCTAAGAGGCCTGGGGCTGCCGCCTCACCCCGCTGAGGACTCCGCTCCTAAAGTGGGGTTACTCTGAGCCAAGCCTACCGTTGTCCCCCTCCCCAGTATCAGAGCTGTGGCTCAGAGATTTTGTCTGTTGGGAAGGCAGGCTGCAGAACAGAGAGCTCCCAAGTCTTTTCTCAGAGGAACAGACTGATCACAACAGTGTGGAGTTCAAGCCTGAAGGTGCCTCAAAAACAGCGGAAGTTGTGCTGGAAAGCGATGGAAGGATATGGGTGGGTTCTGGCTAGTTTGCTGGAGAGCCAAGGAAAGAGACAGCTGGGAGGAGCCTTCCTGGGGTCAGAACTAATCTCAAACTGACTCCGGGAGCTAACCATTCAAAGGATCCCTAATTTGATCGGATCCGTCTCTGAAAAAGTTGATGCCCCCATGGTGTTGAAAACAATGAGGACCGCAGAGCAAACAGCTGACAGTTGGTGGAGCTTACCTGCCCGGCACAGTCGGAAAGACCCAGAGAACCTGCCCAAACCCACCAGCCCCGGATGACTGGGCATATCTGAGTCTGTGTCCCCCTCCCCCCTCCCCCCTGCTCTACACTTGCTGGAGAAAGGAGGATAGACTTAAATCACCTAGCCAGTCACTAACCAGGGAAACAAACAAACCCCAGGGAGTCGGGGCCAGCGCCCAGAGTTGCCATAATGTGCTATCTGAAATGTCCGGTTGCCAACAAAAAAATACGAGATAGGTGTGGAAGTAAGAACGGCATACTGGAGGGGGAGGGAGGCAAGAGAAACTGCCCACCCTGGGGAGAGTGACCACATGTTGGAATGAACAAAGCCTTCAAAGCAGCCATTACAAATATGTTTGGCGAGCAAAAGGCAAGTGTGATTAAAGAAAGAAAAGCAAGGGCGCCTGGGTGGTTCAGTCCGTTGAGCATCCGACTTCGGCTCAGGTCATGATCTCAAGGCTCCTGAGTTCCAGCCTTGCATCAGGCTCCCTGCTGTCCGCGCAGAGCCCGCTTGGGATGTTCTGTCCCCACCTCTCTGCCCCTTCCCTGCTTGCACTCTCTCTCTCTCAAAAATAAATAAAGCTTAAAAAAAAAAAAAAACGCCCTAAAAGCAATAAACCATGTGGCACCAAATAGAGACTATCAACAGAGAGACAAGTTATTTTTAAAAAGAAATGGAGGGGCACCTGGGTGGCTCAGTCGGTTAAGCGTCCGACTTCGGCTCAGGTCATGATCTCGCGGTCTGTGGGTTCGAGCCCCGCGTCGGGCTCTGTGCTAACAGCTCAGAGCCTGGAGCCTGTTTCAGATTCTGTGTCTCCCTCTCTCTATGACCCTCCCCCGTTCATGCTCTCTCTGTCTCAAAAATAAATAAATGTTAAAAAAAAAAATTAAAAAAAAAAAAAGAAATGGAAATTCTGGGGCCGAAAAGGAGGATATCTAAAATGAAAAATCCTCCAGAAGAGCTCAATAGTAGATTTGAATTGTCAGAAGAAAGAATTCACAAGCTTCAAGAGTCTTGAACTAGAGAGGGAAAGAAATGAAAAATGAATGGCGACTTGGAGACACGTTTTAAATATGTACAAAGCATTTTGTATCAGAGGCTGTCAGATAATAGATGCTCAGTGTTAGTTCTCAATATTATGTGATAAGAGGAAAGCCCTTTTCACAGGGAGGCAAACTGAAGCCCAGAGAGGGGTAGAAACTTGCTTAGATAGAATCACACAAAAAATTCGATGTCTCTCAAGATTTTCCTATTTAAAATTTAAACAGTTTTTAGCTTTGAGAGAGGGAGAGAGAGCGTGAGCAGGGGAGAAGGGCAGGGGGAGAGGGAGAGAGAATTCCAAGGGGCTCTGCTGAGCGTGGGGCTTTATCCCAGGACCCTGGGGTTATGAACGGAGCCAAAATCAAGAGTTGGACGCTCAACCAACTGAGCCACCCAGGTGCCCCATGACTCTCCTTTTAAAACTCTTCCATGATTCAACATAAGGTCTGTACCTGACCTAATAGTATTGGACCAGTGTCAGAGTCCTGGTTTTGACAAGGTACTGTAGTTACATATGATGCTATTATTGGGGAAAGCTGGATGGAAGTTAATACAGGATTCTTAAAAAAAAAAAAAAAAAAAATTTATAGCTTACTTATTTTTTGAGAGAGAGAGAGCAGGGCAGGGGCAGAGAGAGAGTCCAAAGTAGGTTCCACTCGAGAGCCAATGCAGGCTCTCACGAACCGCGAGATTGTGGCCTGAGCCGAAATGAAGAGTCAGATGCTTAACCGACTGAGCCAGAGTCCCCTACAGGACCCAGAGACCCCTACAGGATTCTATACACTGTTTTTCCAATTTCATGTGAGTGTTAAAACTTGTTTTTAAAAAGGTAAATATTTATGAAACACCTACTGTGGACCTCCCATGAACATGCCAGCTCTTATTCTGGGAGCAGGGGACTCAGCAGTGAACGAGGCAAGTAAGTCGTGTGTCCCCCCCCCCCCCCGGAGCTCACAGGGCGATGGGGCCATTTGCAGAGTGGTTAAGTACCAGGATTCTGGAGCCTGACAGTTTCCATTTGAATCCTGGCTGTGCCACTTACTAGCTGTGGTTATTTATATGTGTAGCACTCAGCACTGTGTAACTGCAAACTCATGTTATTTTTGCTAGTTATTATTTTTAGTTTTCTCCTGACCACCCAGTTATTTTTTCAGGGAGCCCCCTCCGCCCCAGGCTGGTTCTAGCACCTTTTGGGGTTCTGCAGGCTCCTGTGCCTCTCTCGCCTTGTCTCTGACCCCTCTGCCTGTGCCTCCCCTACTCCAGCCCCGGCCACACTGGGCTGTTGTTGGTTGGTGATGGCTATGTTTCCCCCACTGGACAGGGAACCTGCTCACTGGACCAGGGGTTTGCTGATCAGGGCTCTGTTCCCAGAATCACTCGGCACAGGACCGTGCACACAGCAGGCACTCAAGAAACATACTGAAGGCCTGAATGTTAGCGATAGTGAGAGGAACGCTGGAGCAATCTCTGTGTTCCTTGCCTTGAAGGTAGGGTTCAGGAATTAGGTGAGATCTGGAGGCCCAGCGCAGTAGAACCGGTGTACAGCGTGGAACACCATGTAACAGTGCCCCCTTGTGGTTTCTCCCATTTTAGAACCCTGGTGTGCGTGAGGCTCTCCCCGCCCCAAAGAAGGAGGACGGGGCGGGATCCCCACCCCGGGCGCCGCCCCCCCCCCGGCCCCCTGCTGCCCATGAACAACCAGGCGCGGTCCCCAAACCCCTCCCCGGCCCGGGTCTTGGCCTTGGTCCGGGCTTCGACCCCGGTCAGGTCCTCGATCCCGGTCCGCATCCCAACTCCTGCCCGGGCCTCGACCCCAGCCCGCACCCGGAATCCCGCCCAGACCCCGGTCCGGACCCCAGATCCCCCCCCAGACCTCGACCCCGGGCTGGGCCCCGAATCCCGTCCGGATCTCGGCCCGGGCCCAGAGTCCCGCTCAGACCCCGACTCCCGTCCAGACCCCGGCCTCAGCCTGGACCCCCACTCTCGTCCAGACCCCGACTCCGGTCCAAACCCCAACCCCAGTCTGGACTGAGACTCCTGTCCAGACCCCGACTGCCGTCGGGACTCCGACCCGGGTCCAGACCCTGACTCCAGTACAGATTCCGACCCGGGTCCGGACCCTGACTCCGGTGCAGATCCCGACCTGGGTCCGGACGCCCACTCCGATCAGGACCCCGACTCTGGCCCGGATCCCAGCCCCAACCTCATTCCCAGCCGGGGTCCCGATCACAGCCGTTGCCCCTGCGTCGGAATCCCACCTTTGGATCCACCCTCAGAATCTGCTCCGGAGCCCCCTGTGTGGCCGGACAAGGATCTTTCACCCACACCCAGTGTGAAGCACTTCCCATCAGTCGCCAATGGATTCGGCTCTGTCACCCAAGAGTCCCTTCCTGCCCACACTCCAACGGCCGCTGATTTCCTGGGGCCCACCCCTGGGTCAACCTCGAGGGCAGACTCCTCAGCCACCAAGTTGATGGATTCCACTCCCGATTCTATTCCCGCGCCCATCCTGGAGACCGACTCCTTCGCCACCGCTTTCACCTCCACCTTCGAGAACTTAGCGGAGGACAGCAAGATCCTGATTCGAGTGATCTACTGGTGAGGGGCGTCCCCGCCCACACCTGCCTTCCTCCCGTTGGGGAAAGCCCAGAGGGGGTGGGCGC
Organism: Herpailurus yagouaroundi; assembly: GCF_014898765.1. Lineage (NCBI taxonomy): Eukaryota > Metazoa > Chordata > Mammalia > Carnivora > Felidae > Herpailurus > Herpailurus yagouaroundi. Next base: position 1,382 of record NW_024420050.1, on the reverse strand, counting down.
TGGGGCTTCCGGGATTTGAAGATAGGGTGAGGGGAGGGAGTCCCCACTCCCAGTTGGAAACTTGGCTCCACCTATCATTTCCTCTGGGGCTGGGGAACTGTTAGCTTCAAATCTCTGCTCTGAGCTTCATTCATTCAGTCTCATGTACTCATTTTGGAGCGTGCTGCCCCCCGAGGGCCAGGCCTGCTCTGAGGATGGATGGAGTGCTGAACAGCGCCACCTGCTGTTCTCGCCAGGCCAGGCTGGGCCATGCAGACCCAAAGCCAGGCCCGGGAGGGGTGGGGGAATGCCAGACTGGGTGGTCAGGGATGGCCTTTCTCAGGCGGTGATGAGAAGGGGGCCTCCGCGTGAAGAGCTGGGTGTTGGGAGGGCAATCGAGGTGGCAAGGGGAGGAGGAACCGCAAGTGCAGAGGCGGAAGGAGGCTGGCTTCCGTTCTCTTTGGTGGTCCCAGAGCTGGGTCTTCTGGGTCCACGACAACAGTAACAGCAGGGACCTCCCCCAATCCCCATGTCTCTCTCCTGCTTTAGAACATTCTCTCCCCCTTATCTCTCCCAGTCTCACTCCCCCCACCCCCCATTTTTTCTGCCCAGGTGGTCTCTCCTGCTCTGTCCCTCCCCCCAACTCACTGTCTCTTTTCCTTTCCCGATGTAAATGCCTCCCTCCCCTTCTCCCCACTTCCTCATCTTCCCCTCTTTCTCTGCCTTCTCCTCCTTTCTAGCTTTCTTTGACTCCATGGATGCATTCATTCATTCATTCAACCACTATTTATTAAGCACCTACCTTGTGCCAGGCCCTGTCCTCGGCACCAGGGACACAGGAGTGCGTAAGACAGAGATCCCTGTCCCTTGTGGCACTCACGTTCTGGTGTGGAGGGGGCTGGAATGAACAATAAATATGGCACACAGTACATTATCTCGCATCGTAGAAGGTGATCAGTGCTGGAGCACCTGGGTGGTGCAGTCGGTTAGGCTTCCGACTCTTGATCTTGGCTCGGGTCATGATCTGGCAGTTTGTGGGTTCCAGCCCCACATTGGGCTCTGCGCTAATGTGCAGAGCCTGCTTGGGATTCTGTCTCGCCTTCTCTCTGACTCTCCCCCGCTTGTGTTCTCTCTCTCTCTCTCTCTCAAAATAAATAAGTAAACTAAAGAAAAAAAAGCGATCAGTGCCAATGGCAGAAGGAATGGGGGGGGTTTTCACAATTTTATGGGGTAGTCAGAAAGGCCTCCTTGAGAAGGTGATATATGAGTAAAGACCTGAAGGAGGGGAGAGAGGGAACCATGTAGATAAGAGCATTCTGCAGAGGGAACAGCCAGTGCAAAGGCCCTGTGGTGAGGCATGCAGTGTTGGAGGAGGAGTTCCGAGGTAGGAGGGGTGGAGGCGG
>NW_024420049.1:1057832-1074604 GCF_014898765.1 Herpailurus yagouaroundi | reverse complement strand
GACCCGGCCCCCACGCTGTGTCGTGTGTGAGGGGACCCGGCCCCCACGCTGTGTCGTGTGTGAGGGGACCCGGCCCCCACGCTGTGTCGTGTGTGAGGGGACCCGGCCCCCACGCTGTGTCGTGTGTGAGGGGACCCGGCCCCCACGCTGTGTCGTGTGTGAGGGGACCCGGCCCCCACGCTGTGTCGTGTGTGAGGCGACCCGGCCCCCACGCTGTGTCGTGTGTGAGGCGACCCGGCCCCCACGCTGTGTCGTGTGAGGGGACCCGGTCCCCAAGGCTGTGTCGTGTGTGAGGGGACCCGGCCCCCGGGTTGTGTCGTGTGTGAGGGGACCCGGCCCCCTGGGTTGTGTCGTGTGTGAGGCGACCCGGGCCCCATGCTGTGTCGTGTGAGGGGAATCGGTCCCCAAGGCTGTGTCGTGTGAGGGGACCCGGTCCCAAGGTGGTGTCACACGTGAGTGGATCTGGCCCCCAAGCTGTGTCACATTTGAGGGATTTCGCCCCCACTTTGTATTGTGCAAGAGAGAATCCTGCCCCCAAGTTGTGTCATGTATGAGGGGACCTGCTACCCAGGGTTATGTCGTGTGTGAAGGTCCCAGATCCCTATGTTGTGTCACGTGTGAGGGGACCTGGTCCCCAAGGTTGTGTCATGTGAGGGGACCGGGCCCCAGGTTACACAGCTGTTTTAGGTAATTTGGCCCCTGGGATCATCCCACACTCACTGAATGAGCCACGTCTTCCAGGGTGGCGGAGAAGGACTCGATCAGGCTGTGGGGCAGCTGGGAGAGGAAGCCGACGGTGTCCATGTAGATGACGGCCACGCGGGAGGGCAGCCACCCCGCGTGGGCCGTGACGTCCAGTGTCGCAAACAGCCGATCCTGGGGCCGGACGGCGTCGTCACCCGTCAGGGCCTTGATCAGCGTGGTTTTTCCTGGAAGGTGGGTCACAGGGGACGCGCTGTGTGAGAGGCCCCCTCACCACACGTGTCCCACCTCGGCAGCAGTCGAACCCACGAGCATCCGGCCGAGGCGGCGGCCATGCGTTGTGAGGTCTCTGAGCTCCTAGTCTCCGCCCTGTGTGGTCAGAGAACCTGCCATTCTCGGTCACGCTTGCGGCCCAGAGGGCCAGGGCCCAGGGTACGAGTGCCCGTATGCAGGACGGCGGTGGTGCGGACGGGGTGGTGACGGCCGAGGGGGTGAGGGCACCCGTGCACACCAGGATAGTACAGACCCGGCGGTCACGTTTGTGCACGTGTGGGGGACACGTGATTGGCATCTACTTAGACGAGGCAGGTTCTCCGCGTGTCTGAGATGCAGTAGGTATCTGCGTGGCGGAAAGGTGATGGTGTAGACAGGGGCCGTGGTGCCTACGGGGCATGTGTGTTGTCTGTGAGGTGGGCTGGGTGCCTGTGTAGACAGAGTACTGGTGGTGGAGTTGAGGTATGCGTATAAGGCGGACCGGATGTCGGTGTAGACGGAGTGATGATGGAGTGGGGCGGGTACAGTGTGTGTGACGTAGGCTGGGCGTCTGTGTAGACGGGGTGGTGGTGAAATCGGTGTGTGTGTGTGGGGGGGGTGGACGGGGGTGCCAGCGTTAATGAGTGTGGCGGTGTAGACAGGCAGGAGCTGTATGTGTCTGCAATGGCCCCAGAGGACGTCCCCTCCACTCAGCCTTCCTGCAAGAATGCGCCCGTGTGTGCGCCTGGCCCCCGTGTTCGGGGCCACGCCAGCTCGTGGCCACTGGCTTCAGCCCGCCCCACAGGTGAATGAGGAGATGACCCGGTAGGGCGGCCCCACCTGGATACACAGGTGCCCTCACCACGCAGGTCCCGGGGCACGGACTCCTCTGGGCTGGTGAGCCACGGGCCGCGGGCGTAACCTAGCAGTACTGAGTTCGGTAGCCTCGGCGGAGCTCCAGAAGCTCGGTGCTGACGCCGCCGTGCGGGCGCACTCGCCGTTTCCCACAGGGTGAGAGCCTGTATCTGCCCAAGCGGGATTCTCTGCAGCTGCGGTGCCCCCGCACTTTGTGTTCCAGGTTTTGTGGGAAGTTCCCTCCCTCCTTGAGGACAGGGAGCCGGTGGCGTGAGGCTGGTGGGGACCTCACGCTGGCAGGGGAGTGGACCCCGCGCGGCCCGGCACCCGCTGGCGGACCGGACCCCGACGGTGAGGAAGTCGCACCTGCCGTTGTCTCCCTTTACCGAGCACAGCCGTGAGCTCAGGGCTTCGGGACGAAGGAGACCCGAGGTTCCGTGTCCTGCAGATGATCGCGCTGAGCGCACACGTTAAGGTAAACCACGAGCCCTGTGGTGAGGTCCTACTGCGCAGTCTGAACCGCTTTTATCCTTCTAGGGGCCTGCCCACCATGAATGGTCTTAACACCGTCACCCTTCTGTCTCTCTCTGAGTCTCAACACACCTTTAAGAGAGGGGAGTGCAGTCCGCTGTCCAGCACTCGATGACCACGCCGCTGACCTGACGGGGCACCCGCCGTGGGCCCTGCAAATGCCCCGGGGACACGAGCCACGCTTTCCACCTGTTCTCATCATCCGCCGGCCCTCTGAATCCCAGGGCCTTGTTGCGTTGGCGAGCGGTGTCTCCCCAAATGCACTAGCAGGGTGGTGGGGGGACGGTGGACCCCCCCAGGAGCCCCCAGAACTTCTCTCACCGCAGTTTGTGTATCCCACCATGGAGACCACAGGAAACTCCCGCCGTCTGCGCTGCCTTCCCAGGAGACGCCTTTTCTCCCGAAGTCTGTCCAGGGCCTTACGAATCTTCAGCTCCTTGTCCTTCAGCAGGCGCCGTTGCACCTGCACGAGCGATTCTCCTACAAACACCCAACACGGCGAGTCGGCGAGCACACTCACAAAGACGTGAGAGCAGAGTGAGCCACGCGGGTCCCTGTGTGCGTTGTGGACAGGCATTCTGCCGCTGGGCCCCGCCCCCCGCCCCGCCGGTCTGCTCCTCTATACTGCCCCAGCACCTTCCTGTCTGACAGATGGCTTCACCCAGTGGAGGGTGGCCTCGCCTCCGGACTTCCGCCCTCTGAGGCCACCTGGGCTCCCCTTTATTTGGCAGTAAGGGAGAGCCTCAGAAGGACAGCCCCCATGATATCCAGAGCCACCTGAGCGGTGCCCCAAAGACACATCTACATCCTGACCCCTGGGACCTGTGAACGGTAACTCATTTCGGAATATGGTCTGGGCGCATATAACTGGTGAGGGATCTGAGGGGTCATCCCGGGTCAGCGTGGCCCTAAATCCAAAGACAAATGTCTGCGTAACAGAAGAGAAGACAGAGGAGAAGCCGTGTGAAGATGTGAAGACCCATGTGGGAGGGACGCAGCCACGAGCCCAGGGACGCCTGGAGCCCCAGAAGCTGCAAGAGGCAGGAAGGACCCTCCCCTGGAGCCTCTGGAGGGAGCACAGCCCTGCCCACTTGGATCTCAGTGGCCCTGCCCACCCCCCCCCCCCCCCCGCCCCGATCTCAGCGGCCCCGCCCCCACCCCACCCCCCAGATCTCAGACTTCTGGTCTCCAGAGCTGACAGAGGAGATTCCTGAGGTTTGAAGGCTCTGGCTTGTGGTCCTTCATTGCAGCCACCCCAGCAGACCACGTAGATATTCTAGTTTGTGTGAATGGGACCATGTACGAGGTCACACGCAGCCCCACTGGGATCTTTCAGCGCTGCTGTCCCCTTCGTAAGGGTGGCTGCCGTGACATACCCCCTTGTGAGCACGCGGTGGCAAGACCTCACGTTACCTGACCCCATGATGTAGCGTGAGCCTCCTCCCCGTCCATCCAGGCGGGTGGTGCTGCTCAGGTGGGACCTGCCGTGGAAAGGGGGCGCCTCAGTAGACAGGGTGAGACGTCCGTGCCCACCTAGGGGGAGCGCACCAGCTGACAGCACACAGACGCGAGGGTGAGATGAGAACTCTGGGTGCAGAGAGCGAGGCAGGGGGTCACGGAAGGGGGGGCCCCCGCAGCGGGGTGACCTGTCCGGGTAGGCTCGCTGCTTGGACAGGAGCCTGACAGGCCTCGTCCGGGAGGGCACGCCAGCCCCGCCTTCCGTCTTCCCCGCACCCCAGGCAACGGGTCGGACACGCGACTATGCGAGCCCGAGGGCTGGGGTGTGCCCCGGACCTGAGAAGGGGGAGCTCAGCCAGCGCCACCTGCAGCCGGGCCTCCTTCGTCCGGGCGTTGCGGCGGCAAATGGAAAGAACAACGGAGAATCGGTCAAACACCTGCACGCCCCAGGCGGCCTCGAGTTCTTTCTGGAAACGGAGGGAGGGAGGGAGGGCATCTGCAGCGGTGTCTCGGGTGAAGGGGGCCGCCGAGATGGCGTCGGCGATCCATCCCGGGGCCTCCTCCGTCCGACCCGACTCCCTCCGCCCTCCGCCCTCCGCCCGGAGCGTGGGAAGCGCCCGAGACTCCCGCGTACCTTGGTGGGCGGGGCCATCCTCTCCACGTTCAGAAAGACCGCGGTGATTTCTGGCAACGCTCGGATTTTCTCTGAGGAAAAGAGAAGGTTCGGTCGGAGGTCAGGGCTCCATGGGGTCTGTCGTGGGGCCGACCCTGGGCTCAGGCTGGCTGTGGTCACCGGGTACCCCTCGACTCCCTGAGTGCGTATTTGGGAAGTCGGGTGTGTGAGGCAGGGGAGGGGAGGACCGGGGTCCCTTCGGGGGTCGTGGGTCTTGCACACGCAGGTGACACGACCCCACGGGGTCTGAATGGCTCCGTGACCTGCGGTGACAGAGCCGGGCGGCGAGCACCCCCTCAGCGTATCCGCAGGGCTCGCCGCTCTGAAGTGTGACACCCCCGGGGGTCCCTGGAAGGCAGGGTTCACACACAGCACCCTGTCTGCGGGGAGGGCCGGGCTGGGGCCCCGGGGCCGGTTTCCACCGGACTCTGAATTGCCCCGACGGCCCCACTGGGCACAGTTCGGGCTGCGATCGGGGCACGGAGGCGTTTCGGACGTCTGATCCAAGTTCCCGCGAGGACGCCTCTCCTCGGCCCAGACGGCGAGAGCCCCACCGTTCCTGCTCCAGGAGGAAGAGAGCCAGGGAGCAGGGCCCACCTGTCAGGTGCCGCAAGGTCCCTCTGCCGAACGCGACCTTCCCGTCGGGTGTTCCGGTGGGCACCACCATCCTTTCCACCACCGACCAGCGGTCCAGCGTGTGGACCAGAGATTCCGCCTCCGCCACCTGCCGGTCAGCTTCGGGGAGACACAGGGCCAGGGTGAGGGGCACACCCCTGCGAGGTCGGCCCCGGGGCCCCGTGCTCCCCAGCTCGGATGGCTGCCCGCACGGCGGCACAGAGGTCCGGACGCAGCACCCAGGTAGGCACCTGGTCCGAAACACAGCTGTGTGCCCCCAGGCCCAGACCGTTGCAGGCTCCGCTCACGCCGGACGCCGGGGGCTGGGCAGACAACGGGACGTGGGCTCGGTGAGGCCCCCGCGGTCTGTCGTGACCCAGCGGACAGCGGGTCTCGTGACGGAGCCCAGGAACTGGCTACATTCATTGCCTGCAGGGTGGGCTGTGAGCCCCCGCTTAGGCACGGAGTGGGGCGCTGGTGCCGGTGGGTCCTGGGGCTTGGAGTCCTGACTGCTGCCGACAGGGCTGAGGGGGGGCTCAGGGCTCCGTGACACGGAGGCCAGCGTGCTGGGTCCCACCCCTGTGACGCTTGTACTAAGCGCCCGCTGTGCCCCAGTGCGGTCCGCCCTCTCCCGGCGGCCGCCTTGGAGCACAGTGTCCTCAGGTTCCCCTGAGGGACCTCGCTGGTCCTCCTCACCTCGCCCCTCTGGGTGGGGTCCCCCGATTCGACTCCTTAACCGTCACGTGTGGGGCATCGGCAACCCCCACAGACGCGGTCTTTCCTGACCTCCTTGGGGGGCCACATCCCCACTCAACCGTGGATCACCGTGCAGCTTCCCACAACCCCCCTGGCGGTCCTGCTCCTGTGGCCACTCCCACAGCCACCGGCCTGCGGGTCTGGTCGAAGTGCCACGTGGGACCCCCAACGCTAATGCTCGGGGATCCACCAGGTGGGGATGAAACCTCAGGACACTTGTGTATTCACAGTTCACGTGCACGGGCTCACTCACAACTGGGCCCTGCTCGCAGGACTACGGAGGCTTCCCCCACCCCTCACCTCCCCACCCCTGCACCACAACTCCCTACCCCTGCACCACAGCTCCCCACCCCTGCCCCACACCTCCCCTCCCCGCCCCACACCTCCCCTCCCCTGCCTCACACCTCGGCACCACACCACTGAAGACCAGTTGACACCACTTCCTTGTACCCCATCTATCATATCCGGCCATTAGGAGAAAATTACAGGGTATACCGACAGGTGACAAACGTGATGTAAAGACACAGAGCAGCGTCAGAGCCAGTGGAATATGGCAGGAATGCTGGAATTATCGGACCAGGAACTTACAACAACTATGATTCATATGCTAAGGGCTTTGACAGATAAAGGAGCCGGCACGCAAGGACAGATGGGCAACGTAAGCAGACAGATGGAAATTTGAAGAAAGAGCCAAACAGAAATGCTGGCTGTCACAAACACTCCAACGAAAAGGAAGAATCTGCTAATAGGCTTATGAGTGGGCTGGGCAAGGCCAAGGAATGAATCTCTAAGCTTGAAGACAGGACAAGAGTCGTGATGAAGAAATGCCGACTGTGAATGACGTAGAGAAACTGAAAAGTCAAGCCACAAACTAGAAGAAAATATTTGTAAAAAACATCTGAGAAAGGGCTATTATCCAGAACTCTTAAAACTTAGCAATAAAAGAAGAACTTGAGGGGTGCCTGAGGGCTCAGTCGGTCGAGCGTCCGACCTTGGCTCAGGTCATGATCTCGTGGTTCGTGAGTTCGAGCCCCACGTCGGGCTCTGTGCTGACAGCTCAGAGCCCGGAGCCTGCTTCGGATTCTGTGTCTCTCTCTCCTTCTGCCCTTGCCCTGCTGGCACTCTGTCTCTGTCTCTCAAAAAGTGAATAAACATTAAAAAGTGTATTTTAAGGGGCCCCTGGGTGGCTCAATGGGTCGAGTGTCCAACTCCGGCTCAGGGCATGATCTCGCAGCTCGTGAGTTCGAGTCCCGCATCAGGCTCTGTGCTGAGAGCTCAGAGCCTGGAGCCTGCTTTGGATTCTGTGTCTCTCTCTCTCTGCCCCTTCCCTGCTCATGCTCTGTCTCTCAAAGATGAATAAACTTTAAAAAAAAAAACAAAAAAAAAACAAAAAAAAAAACTTGATCAAAAGCTGGGTCAAACAGGACGCCTCAGTGGCTTGGTCGGTTGAGGGTCTGACTTTGGCTCAGGTCACAATCTTATGGTTTGTGAGATCGAGCTCTGCGCGGGGCTGTCAGTGGGAGTTGGCTTGGGACCCTCTGCCCCCTCTCTCTTCACCTCTCCCGCTCCCGCTCTCTGAGAAATAAACTTTAAAAACATTTATAATAAAAATATAAAAAAACAAAAGCTGGGCTGAAGACCTAACACACACTTGACCACAGAAGCTGGGGAGAGACGCTCTACACCATATGTGGTCGGGGAAATGAACGCACGTTACCTCGAGAGCCACGCACACCTGTGAGGCTGGCCCAGACGCAGAACGCGGACAACACCTGACACTGGTGACACGGGTGCAGCAAGAACCCTCCTTCATCACTGATGGGAACCCAAAGTGGTGCAGCCGCTGGCAAAGCAGTTTGGTGCTTTCTTATAAAACCAAATGTGCTCTTACCAGAGGGTCCAGCAGAATGCTCCCTGGTATTTACCCAAGTGAACAGAAACTTAGGTCCACACAAAGCTGCACGTGGATGTTTACGGCAGCTTGGAAGCAACCTTGATGTCCCTCAGCAGGTGGATGAATAAATACACTGGGGGCCATCCAGACAATAGGGTCTTAGCACCACCAGAAACAAATGAGCTGTATGGCCATAGAAACTCACGCAGGAGCCTTAGATGCATGTGATTGAGCGACAGGAGCCGGTCTGAAAAGGCTGCGTAGTGGAATGTTCTAACCCCATGATGTTCTGGAAAAGGCAGAACGAGGCACATAGTAAAAATATCTGCAGTTGCCAGGAAGGGGGTGGGGTGAAGCATGAACAGGAGGGGCAGTGAAATCCTCTGCAGAATCCTGTAATGATGGATCCGTAACATTGTACATTGTCTAGACCCACAGAGCGTGAAACACTGAGAGTGAATCGTACTGTAAACCATGGACTCTGGGTGATTCCATGTTCACGTAGGTTCCTGGATCGTAATACGTGTCCTGCTCTGATGGGGATGCTGGTAACACATGAGGCTAACCAGGTGGGACAGGAGGTATAGGGAACCCTCTGTACTGTCTTCTCAAGTTTCCTGTGCAACTAACACTACTCTAAAAGGATTTAAAAGAGAAAACAAGGAACATAGCACTGAGATGCAATGTTCTTGAACAGGAAAGTTCACAGGAACAGAGAGCAGATTCGTGGCTGTGAGGGACTAGATGGGGATGCGATGCAAAGTGGCTGGTATTAAGGGGACAGGGCCTCCTGTGGTGATATGAACCACACAGAGGGGCTGGCTGCAATGTGCTAAATGCTACTGAACTGTGCCCAGCAGAAGGCTAATTGTACGAATGACATGTTAATAAAGGTCTAAGGGGAAGAGGGGAATTAAAAGAACCCACTGTATCAGGTCACCCTCCTGCTCAATGCAGAGTACTCGTGACAACCCCAGCACTTACAGCCCACATCAGTGTGTGTTAGACACCCAGGGACTCCACTGTAAGTGCCCCCACCTCCCCAAAGCCACCCAGCCAGCCTGCCGAGGGTCACAGGCCGTGCTCCCTGGAGGACCCCTCTCTGGAGACTGTCCTCACATCTCTGTGCCTGCCCCTTTCCACTGTGGGGTCTGGTCTTCCCAAGCCATTCAGGATCGCCTGCTGAGACCCTCGAACCAGGTTTTCGTCCACCCGAAGCACGTGGGCCCAAGAGGTGGCTCTCTGCCGTGAGTGCATGCTGTGCCCCGAGCCTCCATCAGCACAGGCACAGCACTGGCTGTTAGCTACTGGGGGGAACGGTGGTGGTCCCAGGCAGCTGCCCTGGAGAGGGCAGGCAGACAAGGGTTTGCGGTTCCGGGTATAAAGTGCATGTACTATAACCGTCTTCTTGCGCAATCTTTAGTATTCAGTGGTTACATAAATGAAAATGCTGCACAGTAAGGTACTTAAGGATCCATCTCACACACACACACACACACACTCACAAACACACACAGACGGGGCACACTGGCTCTAGACTTTTGTTAGATTCTTTACAAAAGAACGGGTAGGACACAACACACAATGCAGGGGAGAGGAGGGCTTAACCAGGAAGCAGGCAGAGAGGGGATAGGGCCAGGCAGCAGAGAGCTGGTGCTGCCTCCAGCAGGTTTAAGGGGGATGGGTGCTGGCATTTCAGTGCTGCGCTTAGCGCCCCGCCCCCTCAGCCCAAGCCCTCCGAGTCTCCGCCCCCCGATGCCCCGCCCCTCCCGATCTCCGCCCCCAGAGCGCCAGCCCTGACCTCTGGCATTGGAAGCCCCGCCCATCCGAATCTCCGCCCCCAGCGCCAGCCCTGAAAGCCCCGCCCCCAGCCTCCACTCCGGAGTTCAAGCGCCTACAAACACGCCCCCCAAGCCCCGACCCCCCACTGAGCTCCAGCCCGATTCTCCCGAGTCTCCGCCCCCTGGAAGCCCTGCCTCTGAGACCCCGGCTCTGCCCGCGGCGCAGTTCCTGCGCACCTCGGGTCCGCTGCGGCTTCCCGGGTCCCCACTTGACCTCAGGGTGAACCAGGCACACATACTGGGTCCCCACCGGCAGCAAAGGGTCCCTCCTCAGCAGCTCCTCCTCCTCTTCTTCCTCGTCCTCGGCATCTTCTGGTTCCTCCACCTCTCCCGTTCGGCTTCTCGGGCCATCAGCCGGTGGGCCCCGTCCGCCGCCCCCTCGCCCCTTGAGGCCCCCGGGCCCGAAGGTGGCGAGCGCGCGCTCAGGGCAGAACAGCAGCGGCGGCGCGGGTCTCGGAGCCCGGTGGCAAAGAACCACGCGAGACAGCCAGGCCCCCGGGCAGATGGCGGCCCGCAAGGCCTACTTCCCGCGCTCACCGGAACGCTATGGGGCGGGGCTTCGGGTGGGGCGTGTTCCCATGCGAACTCCCCATTGGCCGCCGGACTTAACGTGCTCGTCGCCGCTTGATTGACGCGAGTGGTCCTGGGCAGGCAAAATTTGGGACTACGCCGCCGCCGGGGATTAGCTTCGCTTCCGCGGATCCTGCTCGGGGTGTATGCCCGCATCGGTAGTGCCACCAGCGGGGCAGGCGCGGGCATCCGACCCTGGGCGGGCGCTTCCCCACACCCGTCCCTATCCGGCTTCTGAGCGGGACCGGTGGTTTGGTCCTGGAGGCCTGACTGCTCCCTCAGAGGTCCCACATACTGCCAGGAGGTACGAGGCTGCCCCGGGGGTGGGGGTGCCTACAAATCCTGCCGCGGGAGTCCGAGTGAGGCCGCGGGGGTCCACATCCAGCCTTGGGGTTAGAGGAGCTCCCTCGGGGGTCCCACATCCAGCCTTGGAGATAGGAGTGCTCCCTCAGCGGTCCCACATCCTGTATTGGGGGTCCGAGTGCTGCCCCGTGGGGGGGTCTCCACATCCTGCCTTGGGGTCCGAGTGAGGCCGCGGGGGGCACACGTCATGACTTGAGGCTCAAGAATGCTCCCCCAGGGTTCCCGCACCCTGCTTAGGGGTGTTAAGGCACCCCTTGGGGGGTCCTACATACTGCCTTGGGGGGTCCGAGTGCTCCTCAGGGTTTCCCACATCTTGCCTTGGGGGTCTGAGACCTTTTCGGGGGTCCGGAATTCTACCTTGCAGGTCTAGTACTGCACTGGGGGATCCCACATCCTGCCTTGGAGGGTGGCCCATACATTTGTCTGGCCATGGAACCCAAAAACTAATCCGGACCGGCACCCTCCCTTATGCACTCCACTCAGCCCTTTCGGTCAACAACTGCACTGTTGTGGGTTCAGTCCCTGGAGCCTCCTGGGACCTAACCCTAAATATAACTGAAACCCTAACCATAACCCTCAACCGAAACCTAACCCTATCTCCAAACCTAACCCTATGCTTGACCTGCACCATCCCATGGGCCCTCACTTCAGCCCTCCAGGGAGATCACCAGCCCGGAGTAGCTTCGGCCCTGGCGACATTCCTGGACCAAACCCTAACCTAGCTAAGACTCTCTCCCCATGGGGACCCATTACCAAAGTCTGACAACACCATGCACATGGGGTCCAAGAGCGGTGCAGGATCACTTGGCACAGAACCTGGAACATCAACATGTCATCTCCAAGGCCCGGCAGAAGCTGCCCAGGAGGATTCCTGCTGCCAACCCGACAGGGGCCATTTATTTGTGTGGCCTTGGAACCCAAAGACTAATCCTGACCGGCACCTTCCCATGTGTACTCCACTCAGCCCGTCGGGGAGACAACTGCACTGCTCTGGGTTCAGCAGCTGGAGCCTCCTGGGACCTAACCCTAACCCTAACCCTAACTGTAACCCTAACCATAACCCTCACCCTAAGCCTAACCCTGTCTCAAACCCTAACCCTACACTTGATCCGTACCCTCCCATATGCCCTCACTTCAGCCCTCGAGAGAGATCACGAACCTGTGTCGCTTCGGCCCTGGCGATGTCCCTGGACCAAACCTTAACCCTAGCTAAGGCTCTCACTCCATGGGGACCCAATTCCAAAGTCTGACAACAGCAAACACGTGGGTTCCAGAATCAGTGTAGAAATACTCGGCATGGAACGTGGAACGTCATGTCATTACCCAAGGGTGACTGCAGCTGCAGGAGAGGATTCCTGAGCCTACGCAAAGAGTGGCACATACATTTGTCTGGCTTTGGAACACAAGGACTAATCCTGACAGGAACCGTCCCTTGTGCAGTCCACTCAGCCCTTCAGGGAGACAACTGCACTGCTCTGGGTTCAGAGCCTGGAGCCTCCTTGAACCTAAACCTAACCCTAACTGTAACCCTAACCATAACCCTCACCCTAACCCTAACTCTATCCCTTACCTACACTTGACCTGCACCCTTCATGGGCCCTCACTTCAGCCCTCGAGGGAAATCACGAGACTGGAGTCACTTCATCCCTGGTGACGTCTCTGGACCGAACCCTCACTGAAGCTAAGGCTGTCTCCTGATGAGGACCCATTCCTAACTCTGAAAACACCATGCACATGGGTCCCAGTAGTGGTGCATGATCAATCTGAGGGAATGTGGAAAATCACCATGTCATTTCCAAAGCTCAATTGGATTTGCACGACGGGGCTCCTGACGCCCTGCTGAAGAGTGGCCCACACAAGAGGCTGGCTCTGGAAGCCAAAATCTAAGCCTGACCGGCAGCCTTAACCTAACCCTAACCCTAACCCTAACCCTACACCTACCCTAACCCCTACCCCTATCCCTAACTTTAACCCTAACCCATTTCAAGTTTCCCCACTGGTGCCCCAGGTAGAAATAGACAATTGGGAACAAATTAATGAATGAACACAGATTGAACATCTGTGTTTTATTTTTATTTATTTATTTTTAATGTTTTTAAATGTTTTTATTTATTTTTGAGACAGAGAGAGACAGAGCATGAGCAGAGGAGGGGCAGAGAGAGAGGGAGACACAGAATCCAAAGCAGGCTCCAGGCTCTGAGCTGTCAGCACAAAACCCGACATGGGGCTCTCACTCATGGACTGTGAGATCATGACCTGAGCTGAAGTCAGACCCTTAACCGACTGAGCCACCCAGGCACCCCGAACATCTGTGTTTTAAATGAACATCTGTGTTAAATGAACACAGATGGAACATATTTGATATTGAAAGGGATTTGATATTTAAACGTATTAAGTTTGTTGGTTTAAGATAGACATGTCTTTAAAGTTATCATTAAGTAAATAAAACTTTTTTTATTTAAAAAAATTTTTAATGTTTATTTTTTGAGGGTGAGACAGAGTGTGAGCGGGCGAGGGGCAGAGAGAAAGAGGGAGGCACAGAATCCGAAGCAGGCTCCAGGCTCTGAGCTGTCAGCACAGAGCTCAACATGGGGCTCAAAACCACAAGCTGTGAGATCATAACCTGAGCCGAAGTCAGATGCTTAACTGACTGAGCCACCCAGGCGCCCCCATAAAATTTTTTTCTACCTAATGTTTTCTGAAGGTCAAATAAGGTCTTGTTATCTCTGTTACAATTTGTCAGCAAAAAAGGTGACTTATAATGATGGTTAATTTTGTCTGTCTCAAAGTTTTCATGGGTAATTTTTACGATAAGCTTTCAAAATTTTTGGTAACCTAAAACGTTAAAGTTTTGCTTGCATGATAAATTGAGAATTGAGATTGAATTAATTGGATATCAGGCGAGATAAGAGGCTAATTACTAATTACTAAATGTAAGTTTGTGCTTCTGACTTGTTGCAGAGAAACAAAGGATATTTGGATATGTGAGGAAACATGCTTAATAGATTCATAAGTTTGTCATCTAAAGAAATTCTGCTGTAACGTAGAGTTCACATTTGGTTACTACTTAGTTTTCAGTGGAGACTAAGATTTCTAAGAGTTAAAATTCTGCTAAATGTAGTTAACACTGATGGAAATAAGAAAAGGAACTCTGTAGAGAAGTAGGAGATATGAAATAAAGATATAAAAAATTGAAATATATTTTTGTTGAAGGTAAAAAAAAGTAATCTTGTCCTAAATGAGACTGGTTATTTTAAAAGAAATGGGTTGGGAGAAAATCTAAATGGAAAGGAAAGTCGTAGAAGGTCTATGCGGGGAAATCTTTGGAAAGGAATTTTATGTGTGGTCAGGATGGGCTAGGGTTAAAATAATTGGATTTTAGGGGCACCTGGGTGGCTCAGTCAGTTGAGCATCTGACTTCAGATCAAGTCATGATCTCACGGTTCGTGAGTTCGAGCCCTGCATCGGGCTCTGTGCTGACAGCTCAGAGCCTGGAACCTGCTTTGGATTCTGTGTCTCCCTCTATGTCCTCCCCTCCTCCCCTTCTCAAAAATAAATAAACATTAAAAAATTTTTAAAAATAAATGGATTGTAAATTGCACTGTGTTAAGATTCAATTCCTCCTCCTTTGATCCAAAGGCTTGGAAAATAATAGCAATACCCTTGGTGTCGGCCTCCAAATTCTCCACATTTGTGTTGTTTCTGTTTAGCAGAGAATGGATGCCTCTGCCATATGAGGAATGGATGATATATAAAGGGCTTTTACTGAGATATATGGGAGCCATCTTACTAAACTTAGCCCATTGTATGCCAAAATTGATATCCACATGGCTGGAACATATGTGTGTGGGCATTGCTAAAAAGGCAGGGAAATAGACCTTGACTTTGGCCCTTTAATCCCCTCCCTCAATGGTGGGTGATCAATATGTAAGTTCCTGTTGGGCAAAAATAAAATTAGTGCATTCTATGACAACCAGGGAAGTCTCGCTTGGTCACAGTCCATACCCCCAAGGTCCTGCAGGCAGGAAACGGAGGGGTAGGAGAAATTGGGGAAGAAAAGGTCAGCTCTCAGGGGTAAGGTCAAGCCTGGGTAAGAGTGGCTACTCCCAGCACCTCACAAGACTGACAGGGCTTTTGGCTGCCAGTCACATAGCCAGCCAAAACACGGGGTCAGAAGATCAGGTTTCTCCTGGCCAGCTATAGGAAATTGAGATAAGGGATGCCTTTCTTCCTTTTTCTTATAGATGGATAATTCCCCAACCAAGGCCATTATTCCTTTGGAATGCATTATGATTCATTTCCTATTGCACAAAGCCTTGGCCCCAATACAAATTGGAGGAGAAAACATGGCTTCAGAAGGAAAATATCATGGATAATACTATCCTACAATTGAACTTCTTTTGCAAATGTAAAGAAAAATGGGGAGAATCTCCCTATGTTCATTGTTTTGGGGCCTTAAATCAAAATATATGTAAGCAATGTAAGGTGGATCCTGATTTAATGGCAAACCTTTCTAAAGCCCAGCAGTCAAGAGGGGAAACAATTAAGGGCCCCTTACCTGTATCCAAAACAGACCTAGAGAAGGAGGACGGAAAGTCTTCCACCTCAACCTCCTCCTCCTCGGGTCCTCAATCTATATAAAAAAATTCAACTCTGCTCCCTGCTACCCACCTTATCCAGGCACGTTTCCCTTACAAGAAGCTAGAATGCCAGAAGGGGAAACCATTACATTATAAGATTTAAGACAGATAAAAAGAGATCTAGGTAAATTTTCTGATCGGATAAAAATGTACAGGCTTTTCAGAATATTGAGTATGTTTTTAAGTTGACCTGGAAAAATATAATGCTTTTGTTAAATCAGACTCTTAAGGCAGAAAAATGTGGGGTTCAGGTAGCAGCTAAAAGATATGGAGATGAGCAACTCATTAATTACCATGGGACTGGAGGTCCTATAGGGAACTTTCAGCTCCCTACTACTGGAGCTCAGGCAGTTCCACCCCAAGATCCTAATTGGGACCATGACCATCCCAATGGGGAATGATATTGCTCCACCTCCAAGCTTATGTTTTGGAAAAATTAAAGAAATCTAAGATTAAGCCCTTAAATTATGCTAAATTAGCCACTATTTTACAAACACAAAATGAGAGCCTGATGGCCTTCCTGGAGACGTTGAGGGAATCTCTCATTAAATATATGGGTATCTCCCCTGACACCTCTAAGGCTGAGATGATTTTAAAGGACAAAGTTGTCACTCAGTCAGCCCAAGATATTCAGAGGAAATGCAAAAATTGGCTGTTGGTCTGGAAGGGACACTGAAGGAGCTCTTACGAGCTACCAATTGGGTATATTACAACCAAGATTTAAAAAAAAAAAAAATCTTGAGGCCTTGGTCATGGCCTTATGTACCATGTCAGTACTATGTAATACTAGACTTCCAGAGGTCCTGGCACCAAATGCCACGTATGTAGCCATAGAGGGCCCTGGAAATAAGACTGCCCTCAGAAGAGACAACGAAGTCAAAGCCCTGTAAGCCATGCTCCTTGTGTGGAGACAATCACCGGAAGCCTGAATGCCCCCAGGGACCTCTATCTGCAAGGGCTCAGAAAACCAGAGTCCCTGGAAGGGATTGATGGGGTCTGGGCTCTTCGGGATGGCTCCCAGAACCAATTGTCTATTGGAAGCCCAGAGCCTCGGGTAACTCTGGAAAATTCAGGTAACTAGGAAGCCGGTTCAGTTTCTTCTTGATACTGGAGCCACCTTTTCTGACCCCCTTTCCACTCCAGGCCAACTATCCAAATGCCAGCATTACAATTAGAGGCATCTCTGGAAAACTTCTAACTAAATATTTTTCTCAGCCCCTGGGATGTATGAGGGAAAACCTAATTTTTTCTCATTCATTCCTCATAATGACAGAGAGCCTTACTCCCTTGCAAAAAAGGACAATTATAACTAAATTAGAGACTACAGTGCTACAAACTCCAGGACAGATAAACAATTATGTGAGTTGGGAAATTACTGGATATTGTAGGCTGTGGATACCAGGGTTCAGAAAATAGCTCTCCTGCTATATCAACTACTTCCGACCTGCCCCCCCCCCCAGGGGAGTTCTACCAGACGTTTATTTTTTTATTATTTTTTTCATTTATTTTTAATTTTTTTATTAATTTTTTTCAATATATGAAATTTATTGTCAAATTGGTTTCCATACAACACCCAGTGCTCATCCCAAAAGGTGCCCTCTTCAATACCCATCACCCACCCA
>NW_024420049.1:1018102-1057732 GCF_014898765.1 Herpailurus yagouaroundi | reverse complement strand
TTTTTTAAGAGTCTTCTTATGCTTTGGCTCTCTCCCACTCTAACCTTTTTTTTTTTTCCCTTCCCCTCCCCCATGGGTTTCTGTTAAGTTTCTCAGGATCCACATAAGAGTGAAAACATATGGTATCTGTCTTTCCTTGTATGGCTTATTTCACTTAGCATCACACTCTCCAGTTCCATCCATGTTGCTACAAAGGGCCATATTTCATTCTTTCTCATTGCCACATAGTACTCCATTGTGTATATAAACCACAATTTCTTTATCCATTCATCAGTTGATGGACATTTAGGCTCTTTCCATAATTTGGCTATTGTTGAGTGTGCTGCTATAAACATTGGGGTACAAGTGCCCCTATGCATCAGTACTCCCGTATCCCTTGGGTAAATTCCTAGCAGTGCTATTGCTGGGTCATAGGGTAGGTCTATTTTTAATTTTTTGAGGAACCTCCACACTGTTTTCCAGGGTGGCTGCACCAATTTGCATTCCCACCAACAGTGCAAGAGAGTTCCTGTTTCTCCACATCCTTGCCAGCATCTATAGTCTCCTGATTTGTTCATTTTGGCCACCCTGACTGGCATGAGGTGATATCTGAGTGTGGTTTTGATTTGTATTTTCCTGATGAGGAGCGACGTTGAGCATCTTTTCATGTGCCTGTTGGCCTCTGGATGTCTTCTTTAGAGAAGTGTCTATTCATGTTTTCTGCCCATTTCTTCACTGGGTTATTTGTTTTTCGGGTGTGGAGTTTGGTGAGCTCTTTATAGATTTTGGATACTAGCCCTTTGTCCGATATGTCATTTGCAAATATCTTTTCCCATTCCGTTGGTTGCCTTTTATTTTTATTTTTTTTTTAACGTTTATTTATTTTTGAGACAGAGAGAGACAGAGCATGAACAGGGGAGGGTCAGAGAGAGAGGAAGACACAGAATCCGAAGCAGGCTCCAGGCTCTGAGCTGTCAGCACAGAGCCCGACGCGGGACCCGAACTCACAGACCATGAGATCATGACCTGAGCAGAAGTCGGACGCTTAACTGACTGAGCCACCCAGGCGCCCCCCGTTGGTTGCCTTTTAGTTTTATTGGTTGTTTTCTTTGCAGTGCAGAAGCTTTTTATCTTCATAAGGTCCCAGTAGTTCATTTTTGCTTTTAATTCCCTTGCCTTTGGGGATGTGTCAAGTAAGAAATTGCTACAGCTGAGGTCAGAGAGGTCTTTTCCTGCTTTCTCCTCTAGGGTTTTGATGGTTTCCTGTCTCACATTCAGGTCCTTTATCCATTTTGAGTTTATTTTTGTGAATGGTGTGAGAAAGTGGTCTAGTTTCAATCTTCTGCATGTTGCTGTCCAGTTCTCCCAGCACCATTTGTTAAAGAGACTGTCTTTTTCCATTGGATGTTCTTTCCTGCTTTGTCAAAGATTAGTTGACCATACGTATGTGGGTCTAGTTCTGGGGTTTCTATTCTATTCCATTGGTCTATGTGTCTGTTTTTGTGCCACTATATCAACTATTAAAGGAGACGCAATCCCACCTACTCTCCCAAGGAAATAAACTGGGGTCTAACTAATGGATACTGACTCCAGCCCTTGGGATGTTTATGAACAGAGCAGGGGTAATTACTGTTGCTGAGCTAACGGAGCTAAAAAAATCATTAAAACACTGCCTCAGGCCCTTCATTTAGGGAGGGATAAAACTTATCCAATAGCGCAAAGGATGTTTACTAAAAAATTTGTCAAGGACAGTTCACCACATAGTATCAACCTCTAAGATATGAAAAATGACTGCTTTGACTCTTCCTCTAATTAGGACTCCCAGCTCCTGGAAAAGTTTTACACCTCAAAAGAAAACAAACTGTCTGCTTATACTCAGCAAAGCTATAAATAACACCTCACAAGCATTAGATGCTTTAAAAAAATTAAATAAAGTTAGGGCCAAACTCTTGGAGAATAGGGCCATCATTGATTACTTACTGCTTGTCCATCACCTGGGATATGAGAGATTCCCTGACATATGTTGTTTTAATATAACCAGTAATTCTCACAGAGTCTTAGAACTGATAGATGACATTTGGGCATAATTGGACAAAGTTAGGGTCCCTCCTAGATTGTTTGACTGGTTTGGGAACTAGGAACATTATCTTTTTTAATTTTTTTAAATGTTTATTTATATTTGAGAGAGAGAGAGAGAGAGAGAGAGAGAGAAACATGAACAGGGAAGGGGCAGAGAGAGAGAGAGAGAGACACAGAATCCGAAGCAGACTCCAGGCTCTAGGCTGTCAGCACAGAGTCTGACGTGGGGCTCAAACTCATGAACCATGATATCATGACCTGAGCCAAAGTCAGACACCCAACCAACTTAGCCACCGAGGAGCCCCTAAGAACATTATCTTAAGTTGCCATCTTGTTGGTCAGTATAATTTTTATGTTTTTCTCTTTGTGTCTGCTAATGTTTATGCCACCTCATGCCTGCCAGCCTTCCTGTAGAACCATACCGTGCACCTCTCGACTGACCCTTGGGTAGACTCTAACTGCTGTACCCCCCAACACCATCCCTTATCAGCCTAAAGAAGCCAGAACGGTCATCATCCCTGTTCCCTAACAGCAATTACGGTCCCTCTTCCAGGGGGAAATATGGATGGAGAAATAGTTAACATTAGGCAGGAAAAGACAAGGGACCTTCAGAAATGCAGACTTCAGCTGCAAATGGGAAGCTAAAGCTGCAGATGGGGTTCTCCCCTTATAAAATCCTTTATGGGTACCCTCCCCCCATTATCAAGGGCATAAGGGAGGGATATAAATAAAAGTAGACAATCTAACCCTAAGGCAACAGTTGTGGGCCCTTGGCTCTACCTTAACCACCTTACACCACTGGGTTAGAAAACAACAAACGGAAGCAGAAATTAGCAGACTTATGGAACTCTTGGAGCAATATATAAAACTGGGCATCCTGGCTCCTCCCTTTAGCTGGTCCTCTCCTAATACTTTTCATAGCCCTCCTGTTTGGTCCTTATATTCTTAATATGCTAACCAGATTTGTTTCCTCTAGCCTGGAAGCTATAATACTCCAACTGATGCTCCAGTTGGACCATTCTAGCTGTAGCTATTGTCCTTTAAATGGTGAAAAACCCTAGTTGTCACATTCCTCCCTTCGACATCCCTGTCTAGCAGGAAGAAGACAGAACGGTCTTTGCCCCACCTCCCGTGGCAGCAAAGGTTTCCCTGGCCCTCACAAACTGATTTTCTCTAAGACTACTACAACAACTTGAGAATCAAGAGTGGGGAACGAGGAGGAAAGCTGATAAACGCAAAATAAAAAGGGCCAGCCAGATGTCCAAGGCCGGATACTCCCCTTACATGCTTTCGGCTTCTGCAGTCTTACTTGCCTTTTGCATCAGCCAGCATCCAGGAACCAGAAGTTTGACTATACTAGTCCTATCCAACCCAGAAGCACATATGTATAAAAGAACAGTAAAACCTGAGCCAGATGCTCAGTCTTTCGAGGTGACTCTGCAGGGCTGGCACCAGTGTGAAATGAACAGTCTTTTCTGATTGCCCGAGTGCTTGTTGCTTGTCTCTTCCTGGGCGCTGAGTATTTGCTGTAACATAGGTTGTGTGGCAAAATGTTCTGACCTAAGTAACTTTAGAAATTAATGGAATCTCTAAACTAAAGGAAAAATGTACTTAACATAAACAGTGGACTCTATAAGATTTTTTTCCCATCTGGGTGGGTCTGAAAATCCCACATCTGTAATCTGGAAAGGAGCAATGAATTATAGAAATGGCAGGCGGTGGGAGCCAGGTATCTCACCACAGGAGTGGGGAGTTACAGACTAGCAAAGGCAGAAAATCACAATGTCCATGTGATGATGGAGAGTTTGGGGACATCAGTATAATCTCATCTTTAATTTAATATAGGTACAGACAGTTCCACATAGAAACCTTTATAATTAGGTGTGTATATATAGGTTAGAATACATGCATACATTTCTTTGCATTGTCCACTGAGCACATTTAGTTCCCACATTTAAGTTTTTTTCATACCATTCCCTAATGAAAGGAACAAGGGCTCCTTGAAGAAATTGCTGACACCAAGACTGAGACAATATAGGAGCCATGATAATCTTGAATATTAGAAAGTAAGGAAGTACCAAGGAAAACCCCACAAAGATGGAAATATGTCAAATGAAAACATGAGCCAATGGAAAGTGCTCTCAGTGGCTAAGCAGGAATGAACCAAGGAGCAAACACTATACTACTGGAGTCTACAACAGCTTAAAGTGACTACCCAGGTGTCCACACTGGTAAAAATAAATGATTAATTAAAAAACAAACCACAGGCCTCAAAGTGGACTCACTTATGTTCAGAGACCCAGGTCAGCAAACCAAGATGTACTATCTAAACTAACTGCAGTTTCACACACATGCCCCAGGTAACCTGGAAAATGTACTGAATGGCCTCTTCTGGTTCCCTTAGGATGGCGGCCTTGCCTAAAACAATGCATCCTTTGCTAATAATTTCCTTTTTTCAATTCTCCCACTGCCTTTAAAAACCTTTCCTTCCCTGTAGCTCAAAGGAGTTCCTTTTTGTTTGCTAGATGGCATGCTGCCTGCTTCATTAATTGTTCAATGAAGCCAATGGGATCTTTTAAATTACTCAGTTGCATTTTTATCAACAGATTACACAAGTTTGTTTTACAAATGGGTTGAATAGACCTCTCCTATAAAATTCCATGTAATAGGTGTAGACATTCAGCCATCCATCAAGGAGGCAAAGCTAACTCCCCTCTCCTACAGTATAGGCTCCACATAGTGTATTCCTGCTCAAGAAGACTCATCATACACACATGGGAAAGAGTAACTCATGGTGAAGAAGTCTGAAAAACACTGCCTCAGCCAGGTGACCATAGTGAACACAGTGGTAAGTGGCCTCTAGAGTGTATTCCCTTGATTTAAAGTGATGACAGAGCACTTTACCTCTGTGATCTGCTTCCTCAAAACCCATAACCCCAGTCTAATCATGAGGAAAACACCATCTAAATCCCACTGCGGGACTTTCTACCAAATACCTGAGCAGATCTCCTAGAAACTTCCAAGGTCACTGAAACAAGACAAGTCTGAGGGACTGTCACAGCCAAGAAGAGCCTAAAGAGACATGATGACCACATGTCATGTGGTTCCCTGCATGGGATCCTGGGGCAGGAAAATGTAGAGCAGAGGGAACCTGAATCAAGTATGGACTTTAGTAAATAATAACATATCAACATTTATTCATTAATTGTGACAATTCTGTAGAAAACTATAAAGAGAGTAGATATTAAAGGTCAAATAAAAGAAATGTATTGCATCACACTGGACACCTAGAGGAAATGGGTGGATTCATAGTAAATATACATGTTAACAAAATGGACCCTAACATAAGGAAGAAACAAGCAGACCAATTAACCATCCAGGGACCTCTTTCTTCCTCCTGCTGGTTCTCCTTCCACTTTTCTGGAGTTTTCCTCTCCAGGGACAGAGAAGGAACAGGAACAGAGCTGTTCTGGAGGTCCCCTTGAGACCTAATGCCACCTACTGTCCTCTCCCCAGCTATGGCCACTGTGCACAGGGAGTCTCAGGGACTGTTGATCCCCATGTGTCAAGATTTTGGATTGCAAGGGACTGGACACACTTAACTGCAGTAAAATAAGTTGATATTTTTAAATGGTGGAAACAATTAATGCTTGCAAGTGGCAAGAGTGGATTTGGATTTGGCAGATCCAGGGGCTCACAGTCTCATTTGGATCTGGCAGACCCAGGGGCTCAAAACTCTCCATCCTGCTAAGTGCCTTTGGGGAGGCCCCATTCACAGGCACAGTCTCTCTCACTGCATCTGGGGCCTCCAGCAACTCCACGCTGACACTCACTCACTGTCCATTCTACTGGAAAGGGATTCTTTTTCCCTTGGGTTCCATGAAAAGTCATGGCTTTAAATGTCTTTGGCCACATTCTCATCCTTGAAGCTATCAGAGCACCCAAAGGCTGGAGCATGGGTTTGGCTAGATGGTGGAATCTGGGGGCTGCCCTCTGGAGCTGCTTGGATGGGAGGCAGGGGGAGATACAGTTCCTAAAGGAAAGCCATAGTGCTGGACTTAGGCATGAGAACAGATGTTGGGGCAAGGAAAGCAACAGATTCCACACCCTTAAGGGCCCACTGCATGGTTGTAGAATCTGAAGACCAAGGAAGAAAGGGTTTCACTTAGAGTCAGGGGCTGCAGCTGCCCATCCAGTGCTCTTGTCCTCCCACAATGGCAAGACACTCTTCCACTTGCTGAAAAAGCAACTTTACTGTTGGTGATAAACTCAAGGCTCCTGCCTTGGGCATTGGGTCCTCACATCTCAGATACTGGAAGGCACACAGACCTCAGTTGTGTCCCTGGGAGGAGGGAGCCCAGGAGTCACAACTGCTCCCCAGCCACATTAATCACCCATCCTCAGAAAACAAAGTGGCCCATTTTACAGTCTCTTCTCTCTCCTTTACTAAGACCAGAGACCAAATGTGAGGATGGTAAGGAAATTATTGCTCAGTGAAGCAGTGGGAAACCCAAGGACTATTCCACAACACAAATCCACACTTGGCAGGCCACAGGCCCTGGGTCATGCAAGTGGTTCCCTGAGACCATGCAGCTTCAGTGAGAAACTGCTCACTGGGAGACACAATTGCTCCCATATCCTTGATTCTTAATGAGTATGCATGTTAAAGGTTTACATTACAATCGGGAGGCCAAAGGACTGCAGGGCCATTCTGCTTTATGGCTGTTGTGGTCAGGGCCACATTCAGCATTTGAAGGATTATTATCTCTCTTGGCAGGCTAGAAGGCTGTGATAGAGGAGGTGTTTTTCTCAACCACACAGATGTTAGGAATGGAAATATCTTGAAGGGCTGTCTACACTGCCCGTGGGCCTGTTAAATTGCCGGGAGCACAGCTGCTCAGTAATTGGCCATGGCGGTTGTCAAGACCCTGGCTGGCCCAAGCTGGAGGACCACAGATACCTGCCTGGATGGCCAGAGACCAAATACTGTCCTGTCTGAAACCTGACTACTGCTGCCTACTCATATGGGATGAAGGACCCAGCCAGTCCCAGGATGGTCCCACCAGCCCTCAAGAAGTCTGCATGTGGGGGCTGGAAGTTTGCTGCACTCTGTCCTGTATAAATCAACATGTCTACTGAGTGCCCTCATGTGTTAAGGCTGTACTGGAACCTGGAGATGCCCAGAGTGTGGCAGCAGCACCCTTTCTTGGAGGGAGGGTAGGAGGAAACCCTGCATGACTTTTGAGGCCTTCCACAATCCTTGACCCTTCTACAACACTTGAGGTTGTGTTATATTTGAAATAGGCAGTGTTCAGACAGGCATTTCATTTTTCTTCTAAAAGAGCCCAGTACTGGGGAGAATACAGCCAATGGCCCAGCCCAATCCCTGCCTCATGTGTGACCCTGGGTGAGTTCTGTCCATCCCGGAGGCCCAGAGAGATGGAGAGAGAGAAGGGGGAAGAAGGCTAGTTATGACTAACTATAATCCTAACCCTAACCCACTGACCCTAATCCTCTAACCTCTAAATGTAACTCCCTAACCCCTGACCTATACCTCTAACCCAGACTTCTGGCCACCAATCCTGATCCTCTAACCCTAATCCCTAACATAAGTAAATCTTGAGTCCCCAAAGCATTTGGGAAGGGAAGGGAAAGTGAAGAAAAGACAAATTCTACTTTTTGGCACTAAAATTGCAGTGAAGCAGGAGGTAGCTATGATCTTTAACTGTGATAGGAAATAAACTGGGAGAGAGCTGGAAAAAAGAAATCACTGAGGGGTTCTGACAGTAAAATGAAGAAATATCTCTTTTCGTATCAAAGTTTCTTGAAATATTTGATTTCTTTGCTAAGGCTTTGAAATGCATACTCTATTGTGACATTTGTGTGACATTTATTATGGGGAACTCAGTATAAAGAATGGGGAAATAGAAAGGAAACCCAGAACCTAACCCCTAACCCACTACCCCACCCAGCCCAAACCTAAACCTTAATCCTGAATATTTAGCCTCAAATGCCAACAGTGTCAAGGGTGAGAAATCCTGGTCTAGGCAAGACCCTTCTGAGTATTCTTCCAAATCGCCTGTGAATCATGAGATTTTCCAGTCTGTCTGGTAGGTACAGGAAAAATCCCTTGCCCTGTGTGAGTGTAGGATACTGTTCACTGTAATCTTTTGTGGATTCTTTCTCGGGCATTTGAGTAGTTTCCTAAGATCTCTAGAGTCCTCTCTCCAGGGCTTTCCTCTCCAATACCCAAGTCTACAAAGACTATGTGTCTTGATCTCCATGAAAATCTCAGTCACGTCTCTACTTAGGGAATCTTCCAGGCTCTTCCTGGGTTCCTCCTCACTGTATAATTGTCTGGGTACCCTCTCAACATAAGCTGGGGCAGTTGCTGTGTTCACCTCTTTGAAGTATCACTGCCTTACCTTGCCTAGAGTCCAGTGTCTTAAAAACTGTTGTTTCATATATATATTATTTTCCTCTGTGGGGTTATTTCAAAACAGAGGATAATTACAGTCCTCCTGTTACTCCATCTTGCCTAGAAGTGAAATCTGTAAGGGGCACTACTGAATTTAATGTTCTCTCTGTGTGCATGAGACCTTTAAATTTTTTCTTTATGCTGTTACAAAATTGGAATGGGAATAAAAAGGTATATCAGGGTGTCAGCCTGTGCATATGAATTTTCTCATATAGAGTATTGCCATTGTTTTCCTTCTCTTTGGAAAAGAGATGTAAAAAATCACAACATAGCTCAGATTTAGGTAATGTTTTGGTTTAATAAGCAGCATGAATCCAGCATAATTTTGCACAATGTACCCTAACCAAAAGAATGTTTTAACTTGCCCAAAAGGTCTTTCTCCATAAGGTAAAGCAGTTGAATTGATATTACAAATGAATCTAGGAGGAAATTGGCTGTCCTAACTGGAACCACTGATCTTCCCAGAAGCTGGGAACTTTATAGAAACTTCTTCACCTATATACTTTTAGGATTATATTTTGCCAGTGAAATGAACTCATGTGAGACTTGGAAAGCAGAAAGGAAGTAGAGGCCAATACTTTCTGAAGGTCAGGGCAGTCAGACACAAAGATGATAAAGTGCCTGGTGTGCCCCAACTTTTTCTCATTCTCTTCCAGTCCATATTCACTTCATCCTCCTGTCTGCTGATCCTGCTGACCAAATGGGACCCCAAGCCAAGTACTTCACATCAAGCTTCCTGAGGCTGTAGCTTCCATAAATCTTTCCACACCATCCTCTTCACCCAGTTGCTTTGTCAAAAAGATATGTAGGGATTCTCAGGTTTTCCAGCAAGCTTCAACCTGCCCACTAGTGCTAATGCTTCAAGTAGAAATGCTTAGTACTATTCCTCTGGTTCCCTTGCGCCTCCCTTCCAGATCTTCCTTTCCCAGTTTTTTAGACACTTGTATAAGCTTAAATCCTGTATTAACCCCCCTGCTTCTTTAATTGTCTTGATTCAGTTTTCCTCACTGAATTCAAATGGACTCATAGATCAACCATCACCACCACCACCACCACCACCACCCCACCTCATTTATTATTCTTAAAAAGATGGAGCAGTCAGTAACAGACCTGCTTCTAATGTAGAATACTGTAGTAAAGTCTAATGCTGCTATTATTTTTGTTACAACCTTCAAGATACTCTAAGAAGCAATCCAATTTCTTTATCTATCTCAAGGCTAGGAAAGATAGGTACTAGCAGAGTTAAGCAAGGAGGAACCATTATCTGATGTAAGCCATATCCACTAATTCAGAAGGAAACATATGGATTGTGGCAACATTTGGCCTTACAGTCAAGGGTTTGAAGTACAAAGAAAGAGTTATTTTGTGCCACTTCTTTCTCTGTTAATAGCCAAATAAATAGCCATGATTTTTTTCTGTAAATGTCTGATTAGGGATGGAATACTTCAGTTGAAACCTAGAGGAGGCCTGGGGAAAAGTTAAATGGGTTGTTTAGAGTTGCCTTAGTCTAAAAAAACAAACAAAATTCTACCATTCCTGACTTGTTGCCTAGGTTCAAATAGCTGGTTATTGTTTTGTTGTGGCCAAACTTCTTGTACATTTGATCTTGGCCCTTCTTTTTTTCTGTTTAGCTATCCCTGTCTGTCATAACGAATGATTGTCTCCCACCACCTTTTGCCTTTCTTTGAGCCATCTCATTCAGAGCCAATCATGCAACTTTAGATAGAAAGATTTTTTCAGAATTATGTTGAATTAGATTAAAATCCCTGTTTTTGTTTTTGTTTTCGATTATGTCTCAACCATGGTTTAAGGATGATATTTGCAGAGGTTGTGTGGTCATTTCAGTATCTTTCACTGGTTTCAGTATGGTATACATATACATTTTTTAAAACTTTTTCTGTGTCTTTTCATTTTGAAGAAACAAAACATAGCTGAGACAATGCCCTTTATTGAAAGTTTCCAGGTCACACTTCTTCTTCTTTGTTTCAAGTTTTTATTTAAATTCTAGTTAGTTAACATATAGTGTAATATTGGTTTCAGAAGTAGAACTTAGTGGGGCGCCTGGGTGGCTCGGTTGGTTAAGCGTCCGACTTCGGCTCAGGTCATGATCTCACGGTCCATGAGTTCGAGCCCCACGTCGGGCTCTGTGCTGACAGCTCAGAGCCTGGAGCCTGCTTCGGATTCTGTGTCTTCCTCTCTCTCTGACCCTCCCCTGTTCATTCTCTGTCCCTCTCTGTCTCAAAAATAAATAAACGTTAAAAAAATTTTTAAAAAAAGTAGAATTTAGTGATTCATCACTTACATACAGCAGACACCCAATACTCATCACAACTGTCTTCCTTAATATCCATAACCCTTTAGCCCATTCCCTGCCACCTTCCCTCGATTAACCCTCAGTTTCTTCTCTATAATTAAGAGTTTCTTATGGTATTTTCCCCTCTTTTTTCCCTCCCCCTTCCCCTATGTTCATCTGCTTTGTTTATTAAATTCCATATATGAGTGAAATCATATGGTATTTGTCTTCCTCTAACTTATTTCTTTCCCTTAGCATACTACACTCTAGCTCCATCTGTGTCATTGCAAATGGCAAGATTTCAGTTTTTGATGGCTGAGTAACATTCTGTTATACACACACACACACACACACACACACACACACACACACCACATCTTCTTTATCCATTCATCAGTTGATGGACATTTGGGCTCTCTCATAGTTTGCCTATTGTACATAATGCTGCTATAAACATTGGGGGGCATGTGCCTTCACATCTGTATTTTTTATCCTTTGGGCAAATACCTAGTGCAATCTCTGGGTTTTACGGTAGTTCTAACTTTTGAGGAACCTACATACTGTTTTCAGACTGGCTGCACCAGTTTGTATTCCCACCAACAGTGCAAGAGAGTTCCCCTTTCTCTGCATCCTTGTCAAATCGGTTGTTTCCTGTGTTGTTAATTTTAGCCATCTGCCAGGTGTGAAGTAGTAACTCATCATGGTTTTGATTTGTATTTCTCTGATGATGAGTGATGTTGAACATCCTTTCATGTATCTGTTAGCCATCTGGATGTCTTCTTTGGAAAAAATGTCTATTCATGTCTTCTGCCCAATTCTTAACTGGATTATTCGTTTTTTGGGTGTTGAGTTTGATAAGTCATTGATTTTGGATACTAACTCTTCATCAGATATGTCATTTGCAAATATCTTCTCCAGTTTCATAGGTCGCCATTTCGTTTTGTTGATTATTTCCTTCAATGTGCAGAAGCTTTTTATTTTGACGAGGCTCAAAAAGTTCATTGCTTTTGTTTCCCTGGCCTCTGGAGATGTGTCTAGTAAGAATTTGTCATGTTGATGTAAAAGAGGTTCTCCTCTAGTATTTTGATGTTTGGTGGTTTCCTGTCTCAAATTTAGGTCTTTCAGTCATTTTGAGTTTATTGTTGTGTATGGTGTAAGAAAGTGGTCCAGGTTCATTCTTCCGCATGCTGCTGTCCTTTCACAACGCCATTTGTTAAAGAGACTGTCTTTTTTCCATTGGATACTTTTTCCTGTTTTGTTGAAGATTCATTGATTATATGGTTGTGGATCCACTTTTGGGTTTGCTTTTCTGTTCCACTGATCTTTGTGTCCGTTTTTGCTCCAGTACCATACTGTCTTGATCAATACAGCTTTGTAATATAACTTGAAGTCCAGAATTGTGATGCCTCCAACTTTGCTTTTCTGTTTCAGGATTGCTTTGGCTATTCGGAGTCTTTTCTGGTTCCACACAAATTTTAGGATTGTTTGTTCCAGCTCTGTGAAAAATGTGGCTAGTATTTTGACAAGGATTGCATTAAATGTGTAGATTGCTTTGGGTAGTATTGACATTTTAACAATATGTTTTCTTCCAATCCATAAGCATGGAATATGCTCAATTTCTTTGTGTCATATTCAACATCTTTCATAAGTGTTCTATAGTTTTCAAAGTACAAGTCTTTAGACTCTTTGGTTAGGTTTATGCCTAGATATCTTATGGGTTTTGGTTCAATTGTAAATGGGATCTGTTCCTTGATTAATCTTCCTGCTGCTTCATTATTTGTGTATAGAAAGAAATGCACAGATTTTTGCACATTGATTTTTGTGTCCTGTGATTTTGCTGAATTTGTGTATCAGTTCTACCAATATTTTGGTGGATTCTTTCAGGTTTTCTACATAGAGTATCATGTCATTTGCAAAAAGTGAATGTTTGACTTCTTCCTTGCCAATTTGGATGCCTTTTATTTCTTTTGTTGTCTGCTGAGGCTAGGACTTTCAGTACTATATTAAGTAGCAATGGTGAGAGGGGACATCCCTATCTTGTTCCTGACCATAGAGGGAAAGCTCTTTTTCTCCACTGAGAATGACATTAGCTGTGGTCTTTTGTGTGTGGCCTTTATGATGTTGAGGCATGTTCCCTGTATCCTTACTTTGTTGAGGGTTTTTATCAAGAATGCATGCTTTACTTTATCAAATGCTTTTTCTGCATCTATTGAGAGGATCATTTTGTTCTTATCCTTTCTTTTATTAATGTGGTGATTTATGTTGATTGATTTTATGAATATTGAACCATCTTTTATTCCTTGCAGCCCAGGATTAAATACCACTTGATCATGGTGAATAATTTTTTTATATACTTCTGGGTTGAGAATTTTTGCACCCATGTTCATCAGGCAGATTGGCCTATAATTCTCCTTTTTAGTGGGGTCTTTGTCTGGTTTTGGAATCAAGGTAATGCTGACCTTGTAGGATGAGTTTGGAAGTTTTCCTTCCATTTCCATTTTTTGAAAGAGTTTGAGAAGAATAGAGTTAATAGACTCTTAATTCTTCTTTGAATTAAAATTTCCTGAAAAATTCTTGGAAATTTCCTAGAAAATTTCCTCTTCTAGCTCCTTTAGGTGTAAGTTTGGTTTTGTGTTTGGGAATTTTCTTCCTTCTTGAAGTAGGCTTATACTGGTATATACTTCCCTCTTACGGCTGCTTTTGTTGCACCCCAAGGCTTTGGACTGTTGTGTTTTCACTTTCAGTTGCTTCCATGTTTTTTTTTTTTCCTTCTTTAATTTCCCAGTTAACCCATTCATTCATTCATCCTTTATTTATTTATGTATTCATTTATTTGTCTTTTTAAAATATAATTTATTTTCAAATTGGCTAACATACAGTATGTACAGTGTGCTCTTGGTTTTGGGGGTAGATTCCTATGGTTCATCGCTTACATACAACACCCAGTGCTCATCCCAACAAGTGCCTTCCTCAATGCCCATCATCCATTTTCCCTCTCCCCCACTCACCCCCGTCAATCCTCAGTTTGTTCTCTATATTTAAGAGTCTCTTACGGTTTGCTTCCCTCCCTCTCTGTAACTATTTTTTCCTCCCTTCGCCCATGGTTAAGTTTTTCAAGATCCACACAGGGGTGAAAACATATGACATATGTCTTTCTCTGACTGGGCTATTTCACTTAGCATGATACCTTCCAGTTCCATCCACATAGCTGCAAACGGCAGGATTTCATTCTTTCTCATTGCCAAGTAGTACTCCGTTGTATATATAAACTACATCTTCTTTATCCATTCATCAGTTGATGGACATTTAGGCTCTTTCCATAATTTGGCTATTGTTGAAAGTGCTGCTATAAACAGTGGAGTACATTGTGCCCCTATGAATCAGCACTCCTGTATCCTTTGGATAAATTCCTAGTAGTGATATTGCTGGGTCATAGGGTAGCTCTATTTTTAATTTTTTGAGGAACCTCCACACTGCTTACCAGAGTGGATGCAATAGTTTGCATTCCCACCAACAGTGCAAGAGGATTCCCGTTTCTCCACATCCTTGCCAGCATTTGTTGTTTCCTGAGTTGTTAATTTTAGCCATTCTGACTGGTGCAAGGTGGTATCTCAGTGTGGTTTTGATTCTTACTTCCCTGATGATGAGTGATGTTGAGCATATTTTCATGTGTCTTCTGGCCATCTGGATGTATTCTTTGGAAAGGTGTCTATTCATGTCTTCTGCTCATTTCTTCACTAGATTATTTGTTTTCCAGGTGTTGAGTTTGGTGAGTTCTTTATATATTTTGGATAGTAACCCTTTTCCAAAAGGTCATTTGCAAATATCTTTTCCCATTCCATCAGTTGCTTTTTAGTTTTGTTGATTGTTTCCTTTGCAGTACAGAAGCGTTTTATCTTGATGAGGTCCCAATAGTTCATTTTTGCTTTTAATTCCCTTGACTTTGGAGATGTGTTGAGCAAGAAATTGCTGCGGCTGAGGTAAAAAAGATTGTTGCCTGCTTTCTCCTCTAGGGTTTTGATGGTTTCCTGTCTCACATTCAGGTCTTTCATCCATTTTGAGGTTTGTGTGTGTGTGTGTGTGTGTGTGTGTGTGTGTGTGTATGGTCTAAGAAAGTGGTCTAGTTTCATTCTTCTGCATGTTGTTGTCCAGGTCTCCCAGCACCATTTGCTAAAGGGACTGTCTTTTTTCTATTGGATACTCTTTCCTGTTTTGTCAAAGATTAGTTGGCCATACATTTGTGGGTCCAATTCTGCATTCTTTATTCCATTCCATTGGTCTGTTTTTGTGCTAAAACCATACTTTCTTGATGATTACAGCTTTGTAATAGAATCTAACGTCTGGGATTGTGATACCTCCTGCTTTGTTTTTCTTTTTTCAATATTACTTTGGCTATTTGGGGTCCTTTGTGGTTCCATACAAATTTTAGGATTGTTTGTTCTAGCTTTGAGAAGAATGCTGGTGCAATTTTTATTGGGACTGCACTGAATGTGTAGACTGCTTTGGGTAGTATTGACATTTTAACAATATTTATTCTTCCAATCCATGAGCATGAAATGTTTTTCTATTTCTTTGTGTCTCCTTCAATTTCCTTCATAAGCTTTCTATAGTTTTCAGCATACAGATCTTTTACATCTTCAGTTAGGTTTATTCCTAGGTACTTTATGGTCCTTGGTGCAGTTGTAAATTGGATCAGTTTCTTAATTTCTCTTTCTGTTGCTTCATTATTGGTGTCTGGAAATGCAACCGATTTCTATGCATTGATTTTGTACCCTGTGACTTTGCTGAATTCATGTATCAGTTCTAGCAGCCTTTTGGTGGAGTCTTTTGGGTTTTCCATGTAGAGTATCATGTCGTCTATGAAAAGTGAAAGTTTTTCTTCTTTGCCAATTTTGATGCCTTTGATTTCATTTTGTTGTCTGATTGCTAATGCTAGGACTTCCAACACTATGTTAAACAACAGTGGTGAGAGTGGACATCCCTGTCGTGTTCCTGATATCAGGGGGAAAGCTTTCAGTTTTTCCCCATTGAGGATGATATTAGATGTGGGCTTTTCATATATGGCTTTTATGATGTTTAGGTATGTTCCTTCTATCCTGACTTTCTTGAGGGTTTTTTAAGAAAGGATGCTGTATTTTGTCAAATGCTTTTTCTGCATCGATTGACAGGATCATATGGTTCTTATCCTTTCTTTTATTAATGTGATGTATCACACTGATTGATTTGTGAATATTGAACCAGCCCTGCAGCCCAGGAATGAATCCCACTTGATCATGGTGAATAATTCTTTTTATATGCTGCTGAATTCAATTTTCTAGTATTTTGTTGAGAATCTTTGCATCCATGTTCATCAGAGATATTGGCCTGTAATTCTCCTTTTTGTGGGGTCTCTGTCTGGTTTGGGAATCAAAGTAATGCTGGCTTCATAGAATGAGTCTGGAAGGTTTCCTTCCGTTTCTATTTTTTGGAACAGCTTGAGAAGGATGGGTATTAACTCTGCTTTAAATGTCTGGTAGAATTCCCCTGGGAAGCCATCTGGCCCAGGGCTCTTATTTGTTGGGAGATATTTGATAACTGATTCAATTTCTTCCACTAGTTGTGGGTCTGTTTTCTATTTCTTCCTGTTTGAGTTTCAGTAGTGTGTGGGTGTGTAGGAATTTGTCCATTTCTTCCAGGTTGTCCTGTTTGTTGGCATATAATTTTCCATAGTATTCTCTGATAATAGTTTGTATTTCTGAAGGATTGGTTGTGATAAGTCCATTTTAGTTTGTGATTTTATCTATTTGGGTCCTATCTTCTTTTTGAAAAGTCTGGATAGGAGTTTATCAATTTTGTTTATTTATTTATTTAAAAAAAAACAGCTCTTAGTTTCATTGATCTGTTCTACTGTTTTTTTTATTCTGTATTGTTTATTTCTGCTCTGATATTTATTATTTTTCTTCTGCTGCTGACCTTGGGATTTCTTTGCTGTTTTGCTTCTAATGCCTTTAGGTGTGCTGTTAGACTTTGTATTTGGGATTTTTCTCGTTGCTTGAGATAGACCTAGACTGCAATGTATTTTCCTCTAAGAACTGCCTTTGCTGCATCCCAAAGGGTTTGACTGTCATGTTTTCTTTTTCATTTATTTTCATATATTTCTTAATTTCTTCTTTAATTGCCTGGTTGACCCATTCATTGTTTAGTAAGATGTTCTTTAACCTCCATGCATTTGGAGGTTTTCCAAACTTTTTCCTGTGGTTGATGTCAGGCTTCATAGCATTGTGATCTGAAAATGTGCATGGTATGATCTCAATTATTTTATATTTATTGAAGGCTGTTTTGTGACCCAAAATGTGATCTAACTTGGAGAATATTCCATGTGCACCAGAGAAGAATGTGTATTCTGCTGCTTTAGGATGAAAAGTTTTGAATATATACACCAAGTCCATCTGGTCCAGTGTATCATCCAGGGCCATTGTTTCTTTATTGATTTTCTGCCTAGATGATCTGTCCATTGTTGTAAGTGGAGTATTAAATTCTCCTGCAACTACCATATTCTTACCAATAAGATTGCTTATGTTTTTGATTGTTTTATATATTTGGTGCTTCCAAATTGGGTGAAAAAACATTTATAATTGTTAGCATTGGGTGCATAAACATTTGTAATTTTTAGCTCTTCTTGATGGATATACCCCATAATTATGATATAATGCCCTTCTCCATTTATTATTACAGCTTTTAGTTTAAAATCCAGCTTGTCTGATATAAGTATGGCCACTCCAGCTTTCTTTTGACTTTTAGTAGCATGATAGATGGTTCTCCATCCCCTTACTTTCAATCTGAAAGTGTCCTCAGGTCTAAAATGGGTCTCTTGTAGACAGCAAATAGATGGGTCTTGTTTTTTTATCCATTCTGATACCCTATGTCTTTTGATTGGAGCAATTTAGTCCATTTACATTCAGTGTTATTATTGAAAGCTATGGATTTAGAGTCATTGGGTTATCTGTAGGTTTCATGCTTGTAGTGATGTCTCTGGTCATTTGTGGTCTTTGCAACATTCCACTCACAGAGTCCCCCTTAGGATCTCTTGTAGGGCTGCTTTAGTGGTGATGAACTCCTTCAGTTTTTGTTTGTCTGAGAAAACCTTTATCTCTCCTTCTATTCTGAATGACAAGCTTGCTGGATAAAGGATTCTTGGCTGCATATCTTGCCTATTCAGCACATTGAATATTTCCTGACACTCCTTTCTGGCCTGTCAAGTTTCAGTAGATAGGTCTGCTACTCCTGTTATGTCTATCCTTGTAGGTTAAGGCCCATTTTTCCCTAGCTGCTTTCAGATTTCTCTCTTTATCTTTGTATTTTGCCAGTTTCACTATGATATTGTCATGCAAAAGATCAATTCCTGTTATGTCTGAAAGGAGTTCTCTTTGTCTCCTGGATTTTAATGTCTGCTTCCTTCCCTAGATTGTGGAAGTTCTCAGCTATGATTTGTTCAAGTACACCTTCGGCCCCTTTCTCTCTCTCTTCTTCTGGAACTCCTATGATACAGTTATTACATTTCATTGACTCAGTTCTCTAATTCTCCCCTCATGGTCTAGAATTTTTTTATCTCTCTTTTTCTCAGCTTCATCTTTTTCCATAATTTAATTTTCTATTTCACTTATTATCCCTGCTGCCTCTTAAATCCTCACTATCACCACCTCTAGTTTATTTTGCACCTCAATTACAGCATTTTAAAATTTATCATGACTATTTTTTGGTTCCTTGATATCTGCAGCAATATTCCCTGCTGTCTTCCAAGCTTTTTTCAAGCCCAGCAATTAATCTTATGGCTATTATGCTAAATTCTTGTTCAGTTATATTGCTTGTATCTGTTTTGATCAATTCTTTAGCTGTCATTTCTTCCCGGAACTTCTTTCGAGTAGAATTATTCTTTTCATCATTTGGGCTACTTTTCTGTCCCTTATGTGTTTTAAAAGCTCATTGTGGGGGCGCCTGGGTGGCGCAGTCGGTTAAGCGTCCGACTTCAGCCAGGTCACGATCTCGCGGTCCGTGAGTTCGAGCCCCGCGTCGGGCTCTGGGCTGATGGCTCAGAGCCTGGAGCCTGTTTCTGATTCTGTGTCTCCCTCTCTCTCTGCCCCTCCCCCGTTCATGTTCTGTCTCTCTCTGTCCCAAAAAAAATAAATAAACGTTAAAAAAAAAAAAAAAGCTCATTGTGTGTCCTGCACCTGCGAGCACTACTATATTAGAGAGGAGTCATGCACTGCCCAGGGCCTGACCCTTCAGGAGGTGTTTTTTGGAGTGTGTTACTTGCTCTCTGTTGTTGTGACTTTGGTTGCTTTATCTCCCTACTTGTAGTGATGTTTGGACCCTTCACCAGCTGTGCTTTGATTTGTTCATTGAAGTAACCCTGGAAAGAAAACAAACAAACAAACACAAACAAAAGCCAAAAACAAACAAAACGAAACAATGAAACAAACAAACAAACAAAAAACCCCGCAAACAAACCAGAAAACCCAAAAACACCATCTACAAAAAACAACAGGGTGATGGTGGTGTTGATGAAAGAGGCCTTATCCCTTACCAAGAGAGAAATGACAGGGGCAGGGAAAAAGAAAAGAAAAGAGAATTGACCAGGCAGAGAAACTACATGGCTTAAATCAGAGAGAGAGAGAGGAAAATAAAGGAGACATAGAATATGTATGTATAAAGAGAATAGATTATATATGTCTGCTTAAACAAGCCAACAACCAGAATACCAGACTAGAGAAGGGAAGAAATAAGAAGGAGAAAAGGAAGGGGGGAAATATATATATATATATATATATATATATATATATATATATATGAATTGTCCAATAATTAAATTAGAAAATGCAAAACTGCTGGGTGCCTTGGTACTTACTGGTGGCAGTGCTGGTCTGGAGGAGGGGTCGTCTGGTTCGTCAGCATCTATCCTGCTCCAGTAGATATGCAGTTACCAGGTGCAGCGGGGTGTGGTTTCATGTAGGCAGGTCCTGCCTCCACTGTGGACCTGCTGTCTGTTCCCTGAAGCCCCACCTTGTTGGTGATGGGGAGAAAAATGGCGACACCCCAGTCTCTCCTCCACGGGCCAGGTTTCTCAAACCACTCTGTTCAGTCCATCCTCAGAGTGCCACAGTCACAAACAAGGCAGTTGTTTCCACTCCGCTGACTCCCACACCTCCCTGGCACTCAGCTGGGATTTAAACCCCGATGTCTTAAAGGGTCTTGCTCCGTATGCGTCCAGGTTCCAGGGAAGTGCCACTACGTGCCCACTGATATATGGTCTCTGGCTGGTGGGCGCAGGCAGTCTTTGTCCTTCGAATGGTTATATACCTTCTTCCCACAGCTCTCCATGCCTCGAGGGGGTTGCTTTCTTTCACTGAGGACTGAGCCTCTGAACTAGTTACCAAGCCCAGGGCTGGCTCCCCTCCTCCCCAGGTGCATGAATAGGGCAAACAGCCCCAGTCTAGAGAAAGCCTCACAGAGATTGGATCTTGGTTTTTCTCTTGTCCAGATACAGTCCTACACTTCCCAAGCCTCTCTCTCTCTCTTCCCTTTGTCTCTACGCAGAAGGGGATCCCTCCCATCTGTGCCTGCACCACCTGTTTTATCTCTCCCAGTTTGCAATCACACACCTATGGCCCTCCAGGTTGTCTCTGTGGGCCCCTGGAGACATCTCTGTCACTCTGCAGCCCTGACTCTTGGAATTCAAAGTCTTTTGGCCTCAACACTGCTGTGTTTGAAAGACAAGGGAACTTTGGGTCCCCACACTTCTCCGCCATGTTGGATCTCCTCTTACCCATTCATTCCTTAGTAGGATGTTCTTTAATCTCCATAGATTTGTAGCCTTTCGAAATTTTTTATGGTTGGCTTCAAGTTTCATAGCATCGTGGTCTGAAAATATGCATGGTATGATCTGTTGTAGACTCTGGGTCTGGAGTTCTCTCTTGTCCAGCAAGAAAGCAGGACACAGGATTAAAAATGTGAGAGAGGCTAATGTCCAGGAGGAAACAGCACCAAATAAGGGTCCTTTCTCCATTTTTATTAGGATCAGAAGGCTTACAAACATGGTGATGGATGTGCACAGAGACAATGAAATCATGAACATTAATTCATGGGTGTGAGGGAAAGGGGGTTTTGAAGATATGCAGTAAGGGTTTGGGTCAATACAAAACAAAATCTTGGTTTACAGCTGAGGTGAGGCCCCACCTCTGTTTACCTAAACTGGCCTAGGGGACATGAAAGAGCATGCTACCCCAGGGTCAACAAGGCACCTTTCTTTTGCTAATTAGTTCCACTCTGGGCAACTTCGCTCTGCTACCGTCCATAGCCCTATTTACCTGTTTACCTAATTTGGCCCTTCCTTCCTGTGAAAGCAGGTTTCTGCTATTATACTATGTTGGGGTGCAATTCCGTCCTGAATACCTAATCTTTTTTACCTCATCTTGGATGTTTTCATCCTGAGATACCCTATTCCTATACCTTTGTCCTATACTGGGGGCCTTCGCCCTGCTTGTCCTATACTGGGGGACTTTGCCCCATTTACCTAATCTTATTTACCTAATCTCATTTACCCAAACTTGGGTGTGTACATCCTATGGCTATTTCTTTATGCTTTGTTACCCATAGGTGCAAGCTCAGGAAATTCCTAAGCTTATTCCCCACAAGGATCTAAATATTTTTGTTCTTGTTGAGGGCTGATTTGCGACCCAGTATGTGATCTATTCTGGAGAATGTTCCATGTGCACTCTAAAAGAATGTGCATTCTGCTGCTTTAGGATGAAATGTTCTGAATATATCTGTTAAGTCCTTCTGGTCCAGTGTGTCACTAAAAGCCATTGTTTCCTTGTTGATTTCCTGCTTATATTGTCTATCCATTGTTATAAGTGGAGTATTACAGCCCCCTACTATTATTGTAGTATTATTATTGAGTTTCTTTATGTTTGTTATTGTTTTATATATTTGGATGTTCAAGTTGGGGGCATAAATATTTACAACTGTTAGATCTTCCTCATGGATAGACCCCTTATGATGTAATGCCCTTCTTCATCTGTTAGTCTTTGGTGTAAAATCTAGTATAAGTATGGCTACTCTGGTTTTCTTTTGATGTTCATTTGCATGATGTTTCTCCATCCCCTCACTTTCAAACTGCTGGTGTCCTTAGGTCTAAAATGAATCTCTTGTAGGCAGCATATAGATGGGTCTTGTCTTTTTTAATCCATTCTGATACCCTATGTCTCTTGATTGGAGCATTTAGCCCATTTACATTCAGAGTGATTATTGATAGATATGAATTTTGTGCCATTGTACTACCTGTAAAGTCATTGTTTCTGGAGATTTTCTCTGTTCCTTTCTAGTCTTTGTGGCTTTTGGTCTCTCTTTCCCTTTAATATTTCTTGTAGTGCTGGTTCAGTGGTCAGGAATTCCTAGTTTTTGTTTATCTGGTTAACTTTTGATCTCTCCTATTCTGAATGCCAGCCTTAGTGGATAAAGTATTCTTGGCATATTTTCCCCATTCAGCACACTGACTATATCATACCACTCCTTTCTGGTCTGCTAAGTTTTTGTGGAATGATCAGCTACTAATCTTGTCTTCCCTCGTAGGTTAGGGATTTCTTTTCCCTTGCTGCTTTCAGTATTCTTTCCTTATCTCTGTATTTTGTACATTTTACTATGATATGTCTTGGTGTTGGCCAGCTTTAGTTGATTTTGATGGGCGTTCACTGTGCCTCCTGGATTTGGACGCCTGTTGCCTTCCCCAGATTAGGGAAGTTTTCAGCTATAATTTGCTCAAATAAATTTTCTGTCCCCCTTTCCTTGTCTTCTTCTGGGACTTCTATGATATGAATGTTATTATGCTTTATGGAGTTTCTGAGTTCCCTAAGTCTACATTTATAATCCAATATTTTTCTTTCCCTCTTTTCAGCTTCATTTTCCATAATTTTATCCTCTATATCACTTACTCATTCCTCTGCTTCTTCCATCTTTATGGTCATTAAATCCAGTTGATTTTACACCTCAGTTATAGCATTTTTTATTTCAGCCTAATTTTTAGGTCTTTTATCTCTGCTGTAAGGGACTCCCTGGTATCTTCTATGCTTTTCTCAAGCCCAGCTAGTATCCTTATGATAGTTGTTTTAAATTCTGGTTCATATTACTTTTATCTTTCTTGATTAGATCCTTGTCCATGATCTTTTTGTGTCCTTTCTTTTGGGACAAATTCCTGTCTTGGCATTTTGTCTAGGTCTCTGTCTTCTGTATGTTAGGAATGCCTGTTATGTTTCCTACTCCTGACAGTAATGGATCTATTAAGAAGATGTCATATACTGTCCAGGGCCTGGAGCTTCAATGTTTCTGGTGCATGCTGGGTTCACTCTGCTGTTGTGCTTCGGCTGCTGTTTCCCTCCGTTAAGTTCTCTGCAGAGTTTCTCTGCCTGTGTTGGGGAGTGTGTGGACCCTGCCCACTGGTTGGTGGGTTTTAATTAGGTGTGTTTTGGTCTGCTTGTTAAAAGAGGCTAGATCCTATTTCTCTTAAGAGCTGAAGCTTTGAAACACTCTATGGCCAGCAGACTTGGTGTGTGTGTGTGTGTGTGGATTTGTGGTCCTCTGGGGGAGGGGCCCACTGCTGCTCTCACAGCACACATGCCCTAGTAAAAAAAGCACCTGCAGAACACGGGGGTGGGGTGGGGTGGTGGGGCTTGGCGCAAGCTGCTCAAGACTCCACTGTGGGCGCTGTGCTGCTCACTGAAGTCTGTCCATACTGATGGGCAGGGGTAAAAATGGCATCATCCCACTCCTCTCTCATCCCTGAGGAGTTCGTGCCCACTGCTGTTCATGAAGCTCTCACAGAAGAGTAAATAATCTCCCCTCATGTGTCCCAGGTATCCCTCAGATCCCTGACTTCACCCTGTGTCTGAGCTGTCTGCCGACCCAATAGCACAGTCCTGTGTTTTATCTGCCCACCCAGCAGCACAGTCCTGTGTTGTACCTCAGGTGCACTGGTTGGGTTTCAAAACTCCAAATTTTAGGGATCTGTCATGGCATGGACCTGCACTGATCTTCTAGAGGAGAGTCTTGCCGTGCTGCAGCTGGTGGTGTGTCCCAGAAGGGCAGTTGCACAAATGCACAGGGGCTTGGAGTTTATGGTAAAGTTCAGCAAAAAGCCAACATCCAAGTTAGCTGCCCTCAGCAGGTGCCTCTGCTATGTTAATGAACTCAATGGTACCTAATGACTCTGCTGTCTGTGGAGAGACAGTGCCACCTCTCCTAAATGCACTCCAAGAAGGGGAACTGTCTCTCCCAGTGCCACCCAGAGGATTCTCAGACCATGCTGTCCATTCTTGGGCCTCTGCCCTCCTCCACAGGAACACCTCTATGCCCACCAAGCTCCACCCTGGTGATGGTGTGCACTTCTAAGACTTCAGACTTTGAGCTCTGTTGCTTATAAAAACTTGGGATAATCAGGTCCTCTCATTTTCCCCATCAATGATTTTGGGGAATTTTTAAAAAGTTTATTTATTTTGAGAGAGAGAGAGAGAGAGAGGGAGGGAGAGAGCGAGCATGCAAGGCAGGGAGGGGCAGAGGGAGAGGGAGAGAATCCCAAGCTGGCTCCATGTTCAGCACGGAGCCTGATATGGGGCTGATCCCATAACCTGGGATCATGACCTGAGACGAAACCAAGAGTCAGATGTTTAACCCACTGAGCCACCCAGGCACCCCTGGGGAATTGTTTACTTGTGCACTGCACATGCACTCTCACTCTCCTTCTCTCCTCTCTCCCTAATCAGGGGTTCTGCTTCTCTGCAGCACCCATGATTCTATTCTCCTCCAGATCCCATCTCTACATCTACCTTCCTCAGTGTGGCCTCTTTTCTCCCACTAGTTGTGCAGTTTGTTCTCTAAGTCCTCAGATTGATTTCTTGGGTATTCAGAATGATTTGATATTTATCTGTGCTCAAGTGATGAGGCAAGCATAGGCTCCCCCTATTACTCTGCCATCTTAACTCCTCCCGGGCCACAATTCTTAATGTATTTTTAGCATAAGTGAACTATGATAAAACGTCATCAGACGAAATTAGATTCAAGGAGGAAAGCTCATTGCAGTAGTCTTAAATTTTATTAATGCCTTCAATTTGTGCATCATTTAAAACAAGATATGTGCTTTCAAAAGCATTCTTATACATAAATAGACCAATGAACAGTTAAGTAATTTATCCCTAAAACATGCACATCATTTTTTCTCAGGTGTGTATAAGAAAGGGAAATAAGCTTTAAAGTCTTTTTCTTTGGATTAAAGACCTTTGGAAATTATTATTCAGGAATGCCAAATGTTCTCCTGGAAGAAATGTGTTTTCCAGTAGGAAATGCTGATGTAATTAAAAGGCATTAGTGTTGATAAAGAAGACCGAGAAACACTTGTGCTATGTGTGATCACGAAGAGTTCCAGTGGGCCTAAAGTATATGTCAAAGAAATGAATCAGAGAGCATGAATGAAAAGGTGTATGCAGATGGAAGAACAGGTAGCATGAGTCAGATTATGTGACACGTATATATTCAAGGCACGTGACTAGGATTACACAGATGGCTAGGTTTTACAGACTACATTGTTCTTTCATTTGGAAAATAGTCAAATGTAACATAATTTCCATTTACTGGCATTTATTGATAAATAAATGCAATTAGATTTAGGGCAGCAAATGTCCTTTCAGATACACACCAAACTACATAATAGCTAACAGATGCCAGTGTAGCCAGAGCAGTATGATCACACTCCAGTTTTCCCACACTGCAGTTAAATGGATGTTAAACTTTCTGGTATTGTTTCTATATACCATAATGTCTACTCTCAAGTTTCACAAAAGAATTCTTCAAAACTAGTCAGATTAGAGAATTTAGTAATCCACAAAGGATACTAACACTAGTATTCAACAGCAGTCAAACCCAAACCCTAGAGTTGGCAGTTGACTACATTCAGTTTGGGCTTCTCCCAGACTGGAAAAAATTACCCACACTACCTCCTCTTCATACATCTCTAAAACACCAGCACATCCACTGTGGTTCTTTTATTTTTCTCTGGTGAGCCACAAGAATTTGCCTTTCCATCTCCTATACTACCCATTCTATTAACCGTACAATTGCCCTAATTATCCACCAAAGAGAAAGAAATATATAAAAAACCACAACCTTCAACAATATTTAAACCATCATCTTTTCAAATCAACCGCAATGGGGGAAAGAGAGGATATCAAGCTCTGCAAAGTTTGTGAATGGTTAAAACTTTTTTCCTGAAAGTGAATACTAGGAGGACAAGGTTACATCTGTGTGTTTCTAATGGGCTAGCAAAATGTTCCCCATATGACTGAAAGAAAATGTTTAAAACTTTACCTGCATGGGCTCCTGGAAACAAGCAGCACCAACAAATTAATTACAATTCCCCAAGTAACAAC
The DNA here is from genome assembly GCF_014898765.1 of Herpailurus yagouaroundi. Taxonomy (NCBI): domain Eukaryota; kingdom Metazoa; phylum Chordata; class Mammalia; order Carnivora; family Felidae; genus Herpailurus; species Herpailurus yagouaroundi. Next base: position 1,031,454 of record NW_024420049.1, on the reverse strand, counting down.
AATTCTCCATTTATATTGTTTTCAAGCACCTAAAACTCTTCAATAGCAAAAGACATTAGGATGAGATGTTAGCAATGCTTTCTCTTGAATACTGTTGTGTGCACAAACCAAGTTCATCCAAAGTCTTAGTAGACAGTGTTTAAGACTGGTGGTTTCTACCTTGGTGACAGCTTTGTGCAACTGCAAACAAAAATGTTTCTCTAAGCAGATGACTCTAGTTAATGAACTAAAGAAACAAAAGCCTTTTTAAGGCTACTGCTGCAATAAATGGTTCAATCTGAAGTGCACTGGAATAAACTGGACAAAGATAAATCTGGAAGCATACAACAAGATTAAAAAAAAAGAAATAGAAGAGAGTTGAAGAGACTGGCAGACACCATCTGTCAGTATTCAAAGGCTTGAATCACATGGATTGCTTTTAACTCCTTGTTCTCTCATATCCTTGGTTAACGATAACTTTTCCTTGTTTTATTTCTTCACACAACTTGGCCATGTAAATCCACCACAGAGAGGTGACACAATGATATAGATGAACACCTAGAGGGAGAGGGAAGGCAATTTTTTTTCTTGAATCTATCATAGGCTCATAAATATAAAGCAAAGCAAAAACCTATTAACAGATATTAGTTCCATTACAGTAGCAGTTGTGTAATAATATAATACACCAACCAAGTATTTTCAAAGGTAGAAGTGGAATTACAATGATCCTTTTTATTATAGTTCTCACACGTTTGAATTCCACTATACTTTCTTCATTGGGAGAGAAAGCACTGGAGTTGTTTCTCTTCACTAGGAACCAGGCAGAATCAAGCTACATGAGTTAACTCTCATGAAACATCATTAATTATCAAGATCGCAAATTATCATAATTCTCCTGAAGTATGATTTTATTATGAAGCACATTTTTAGGTTTTACACATGCATTGCTTTTCATTATTAGGATGATTAGAAATATTTAAAAGTATAAGGAGAGATTCTACATCTATATAATCTATGAGCAAGAATGTTATGAAACGTTTATTTTTTTTTTCAACGTTTATTTATTTTTGGGACAGAGAGAGACAGAGCATGAACGGGGGAGGGGCAGAGAGAGAGGGAGACACAGAATCGGAAACAGGCTCCAGGCTCTGAGCCATCAGCCCAGAGCCCGACGCAGGGCTCGAACTCCCGGACCGCGAGATCGTGACCTGGCTGAAGTCGGACGCTTAACCGACTGTGCCACCCAGGCGCCCCATGAAACTTTTAGTGAATAATGATATAATTACAATTACCGAATCAAAGGAAAGCCGACGATACAAGTAACAGTAAAAACACTAGTCCTATTGTAGATGTGTTAGCTTTTTAACTGTATTGTAATTTTAAAGTATGATTTTTTAATGGTATATGCTTGTTCACATTACTAAATTCCAAAGATATATTTATTTTAAAAATTAGGTTCACTGCATTAATTTAGTCATTTGTCTTTCTTTAAATTTCAACTTTTTTGAGATCTTTAAGTGGCTGATTTCATTACTCAGTGCCTGGAAAAAAATACATTTATGAATTCCATGCTCACTTCCAAAAGTCAGCAGAGTGTTTTTGCCTACTCTATAAATGTCAGGGAGGGGGATGGTTTATAGCAAATTCTGGCTATTAATGAATAGTTTAAACTCTACACACACACACACACACACACACACAGACAACACACACATACACACAGATATTCCAATTTGACATGAAGTTGACTATTTGCCACAGACGAAATATAAGGATTTTTAAAGCTAAAGTACAATATATTAGGTGACAACAGCTTTTGGGAAAGACTGATACTGCATTAAGAGCGGTGCTATGCATGTAGTAAGTAATCAATAAATACAGTCTGAATTTAACAATAATCTAGCTTTATAAATCAATCTAAATTCCCAGACCCAAGCAGAAAGAAGAAGGCTAAGCTAAGGAGCCTAGAATGTGCCACCTGAGTATCCTGAGCAAGGAAACATTCAAGGCCATGGCACAATTTCCAGTATAACATCAACAGATCGATGGCTGCCCTTCTCTGTTAGGTAGATCCAGCTATCTAAACCGGAGGTCTTTCAACAGGGGGTCAAGGAAAAGTGGAGCTGATTCAGAGGAATCTGCTCAGAATTAACTTTGGGCTTCTGCAAATGGCAACAGGATAGGGAGAAAGGCTGCTTTGCCCAGCCACAAACTACCTTCAATGTAAAGCATCTTCCTCCCACTCTCCTTAGAGCAGCAAGTCTCAAACTTTTGGTTCAGAACCTCTTTATACTCTTAAAATTTACTAAGGATTCCAAATAGCTTTTTTTTTTTTTAATTTTTTTTTCAATGTTTATTTATTTTTGGGACAGAGAGAGACAGAGCATGAACGGGGGAGGGGCAGAGAGAGAGGGAGACACAGAATCGGAAACAGGCTCCAGGCTCCGAGCCATCAGCCCAGAGCCCGACGCGGGGCTCGAACTCACGGACCGCGAGATCGTGACCTGGCTGAAGTCGGACGCTTAACCGACTGCGCCACCCAGGCGCCCCTCCAAATAGCTCTTAAAATAAAAATAATAGACCCATTAGAGATAAACATGACTATTTTTCTCCAAGGTCAGTTTTATGTGTCAATTTTGCTAGGCTACAGTACACAGTTACCCAATCAAACACAAATCTAGGTGTTAGTGTATTTTGTAGATGTGATTAAAGCTCATATATCAGTTGCTTTTCAGTAAAGCAGATTATCCTACATAATCTGAATTAGCCTAAATCAACCAGTTAGAAGTCCTTAAGGGCAGAGCTGAGGTTTCCTTGATGAAGAAGAAATTATGCCTGTGTATTACAGCTTTGTTCCTGCCCCAGAGGTCCAGCCTGCCCTTCCTGACAGCCTGCCCTGAGGATTTTGAACTTGCCTAGCCGTTCCCACCATAGCATAAGCTACTTCCCTGTGATGCATATCTTAATATATATCCGGAGAAATTCAAGGAGATGGTACATCTGTTACAAGGACAATTCCATGAAAAAAAAAAAGGTTATACTAAGAATAATAAGAATTCTTAGAAATTTAAAGCATGGCTATGAAAAATAAATACATAGAATGAAGAGAGCTGAAAAGAAAATTAACTTGCAGGAAGAGTGAACTCAATGATTCTTCCAGAATGCAATGCAAAAAGGAGTTTAAGCATATTAAAATGGTTACCAGACATTTAGGATAGTTCAAAGAGGTCCAGTTTATTTTTACATAGGGGTTACAAAAGGAGAACAGCATATAGACTCATTTATATTTATAGACAAGAGAAATACTAGATAAGAGAACTACTAAATAAACATTATGAAACAGAACTCATAATGCATTAAAGGAATACTACATAATAGCCACTTAGTATTTTATCCCAGAAATGAAAGGATAATTTTAAGTACGTTTATTAATGTAATTATTTATATTAATATTAAATGTAGATAGTCATATTATTAATTCATTGGGAACAGAAATATCATTTCCCCGGGGCGCCTGGGTGGCGCAGTCGGTTAAGCGTCCGACTTCAGCCAGGTCACGATCTCGCGGTCTGGGAGTTCGAGCCCCGCGTCGGGCTCTGGGCTGATGGCTCAGAGCCTGGAGCCTGTTTCTGATTCTGTGTCTCCCTCTCTCTCTGCCCCTCCCCCATTCATGCTCTGTCTCTCTCTGTCCCAAAAATAAATAAATGTTGAAAAAAAAAATTAAAAAAAAAAAAAAAAAAGAAATATCATTTCCCCAAATTAAATGCCTATTCCTGACTAAAACTTTAGGCAATCTAGAAACAAAAATAAAATTATTTAACTTGAAAATAAAAATCTAACAAGAATTCATAGTACCTATTACTCTTAAAAATGAAATATTAGAAGCATTCCTATTAAAACCAGAAACTAAAGATGCCACTGACACCATAATTATTCCACACTGCTAGTAACTTTAAATTATATATATATGTATACATACCTATATGTAATTACACAGAATTATATATAATGTGCATGTATAAATTTGATGAGGTTGAAATTATTAACAGATGGTATCATAATTTACCTATAGCAGGGGCCAGCACATTACAGCCCATGGCTTGTGCACTAAGAATGGTTTTTATATTTTTAAAGGTTTGTTTTTAAAAAAAAGGATATGTGACAGACACTACATGCAGCCTAAAAAGCCTAAAATATTTACTACCTGGCACTTTACAGAACGTTTGCTGACTCCTGACAGAAGAATCAGAATACAGAATAAACTGACCAACTACTATAACTAGTAAGAGTTATGGAAAGTTGCCAGACACAAAAACAGATTAGAAAAGAGAAAAGAGAAATAAAGAAATGGAACATGCAATCAACTAGAAAATAGAAATGTAATTAGAAAATATGGAGTCAATTACAAAATGTATTTTTTTAAATACAAAAGGAGAGAGAGGGAAACACAGAATCCGAAGCAGGCTCCAGGCTCCAGGCTGTTAGCACAGAGCCCAACACGGGGCTCGAACTCACGAACCGTGAGATCATGACCTGAGCCGAAGTCGGAGGCTCAACCGACTGAGCCACACAGGCGCCCCACAAAATGTAATTTTAAAAGAACGCCATTTCAGTAGTGACAAAAACATTAAATATCCAGGAATATTTGGAATGCCTTGCATGACTCCTTACATATAAACATTCTCAATAGCAAGATGAGATGTAAGTAGAATATTTTGGAGTGAATTCATAGCAAAGCCTCTTCTTGTTCATGTGTCTTACCACTGAAAGTTATATGTAGCTCATTTCAGAGTGCTAACAACTGAGAAAGAATTCCAGCTTCGAACTTCTTCAAGTTTGAAAAATAAAGTAACATACTATAATGCCAAAAACTTACGATTGATACGATGATGATGATGATAGTGAGCTTGAGATTCTTCATACACATAGCTCGTGCCAGATTTCTGCTGGTTGTTTTGAAGGTCACAGACTAGGGGAAAAAAACATGAATTATTTGATCCCTGGCACTGACTGCATGACTGATTTGTAGTAATTTCTGTAAACATTTTACTTTCATTAATCATGTTGAATCAAGAATTTATTACTGTCATCACAGGTAGAGACTAGCCATTCATAATCACTAGTTCTCAGAAGCAGGACTCTGTCAGGTATACAGTAAGCAGTATGAGCCCACTGGAAAAGCTTCTCCCCTTTTTCTTCTCCACCAAAGTAATATGTATGGTGCCAAGCATCAGAAGTGGTTCTTCCTGCTAGTGTGAAAGCCTTTTCCTCTTTACGCTTTTCCAGTAAGAAAGGTTCCCTCTAAGTCAGTTGTTTGCAAACACATTTGCCTGTTCTGCCTAATATAATTGTGGGATTTGAGCCATAAAAATCTGTTCAATTTCCACAAGAAGGTTATGTATTTACTTGTATGAGGCCCAAAACCCAAGGAACTTTGCTTCATCCATTATCCATTTTCTTCTGCAAGAGTGACTTCTCAATAATTCCCACCAGGACACAAACAGTTTAAAACAACCGAACAACAAAATTCCCTAATAGCCCAGCAATTCCACTCCTAGGTATATACCAAAGTTGTATGCTCAAGTTCACCAAAAGTGGAAGAAACATTGCAATTATACATATACTTCAGATACTCAAGAAGGTAGAGGAAAGTATGCATCTGCAAAGGAAACATGTGGAAGATCTAAAAAAGAACCAAATCAAACTTGTAGAGACAAAAAATACATGAGGAGGGAATAATAACAGATTACAAACCACAAAAGAAATGTAATAGAAAGTATCCGAAATGAAATGCAGAAAGAAAAAAGGCTGAAAAAGTGAACAGATCAATGGGACAAAATAGAGAATCTAGAATTAGAATGGAATCCCAACAGGTGAGCATAGATAAACAAATTGTGGTAGGTAAATTTATACAATGGAATAGTATAAAACAATAAAATAAACTATTACCACGTGCAACAATGTGGATGAATCTCATAGGCCTAATAGTGAAAGAGGCCAGAGAGAAAACAGTATATAACATATGAATCCATTTCTATACATTTAAAAACAAGCAAAACATCATCTAGAGTGAAATAAGTCATAAAATGGCTACTTCTGTTGGGGATTATTAATAGGAAGGAGCATGAGGCAGCTTTCTGAGGTATTGGAAATGTTTTTTATCTTGACCTAAGCAGTGGTTACATAGGTATAGATATATGTGTAAAAGATTACTGAATGGCACACTTGCCGCACTTTATCCTATATAGGTTATTCCTCCATAAAGAGAGACATCTGTTAGTTAATTAGTATCTTTCGTTATTCCGGGTCACACAGCCAACAAAATTAAAGACTTATTTGGAAAGTACAAACTATACTAACACTGGCCAAACACAGACTGTTCTAGCTAAATATAGGGCAATCTTCATAGATTAAGAATTTGGTCTGCAGATCTGGAATCAGATACTTCTTTGCCCCATAGCAATCGGTGACAAAGTGAGCCATTATAAAAACCTGGTATTCTGACTTGCTGTATGGTACCACCCTTCCTCCAATTTCCATGTGCTTTGACTGAAATAAAACTATTATCCTCCTAAGAACTATTGTTAATAGATGTCTCTATAAAACTAACAATAACAGTAAACATTGAAATAGCTCTTATTTTGCACCAGATACTGTGTTAGGCATTTTGCATGCATTACCTGCTTTAATGAGGTACATCTCCATTTTACAGATGATGAGGACTGAGGCATAGAGAGGTTAAGTAATTTGCCTAAGATCACAAAACTACTAAGTGGCAAAGATGTGATTCATCCCAGGCATCCTGACTGTGGAGCTTGTGCTCCTAACCACTACAATCTAGCTGCCAGTAAGAATAAACATGACTACTTACTGATCCATTTCAAGGTGTAAACTACTCTATATTTAAATTTGTAATTGTGTAGACCTAAAATGTAACTGATCTCTGCCCTCCATCTACTCGCCTCTATTCACTGTATATCTATCATCTTTTCCTCAAAACCTTCATCCACTTTCCCGATGGAAAGTGCAAAGACACATATAACTGTAGCATAAGTAGGGCTCATTGGCCCCTCCCAATATCAAATGACTCTTGCTTGATACAATGAAGGCTCAAGCTGCCATGGTCAGCAAGAAAGAGACTGAACTGTTCAGTTTTCATGATTCATGCTGGATCACAACTGGCCTGCATATTTGTTTCATGTTTCACAAAATGTATAGAAACTGGTATATGCTGCTGAGCTAAATTATAAAGGCACCAATCTAAAGCTTTACAAAACTGTTTCCATACTGTATATTGAGTATATTCCCCAAACCAAAATTTTCTTAATGGCTTCTAATGGGTTGTGGCTTTTATTCTATACCTATATCTCATTATTATCCTCATCGTCACAACATTATCACATAATGGAGGTTAGAAAGGAAAAAAAATCGCAAATTATTAAATTTAACATATTTCCCTATTATGTTAGCCATCAACCACAGTTTCTCTACTTTATTTAGACCCTGAAAAAACATTACCATATCCCATACTTACCGAATCCACAAGATTTTCTGTTTTATCTATCAATAATTCCAATCTTTCTCCTCGCTGAGCTACCAAATCTGAAAATGTTGGGAAAAAAACCCAGTAAATATTTTATATTATAAATCTTCTATTTTTGTTTTTTTTTTTTTCCAACGTTTATTTATTTTTGGGACAGAGAGAGACAGAGCATGAACGGGGGAGGGGCAGAGAGAGAGGGAGACACAGAATCGGAAACAGGCTCCAGGCTCCGAGCCATCAGCCCAGAGCCCGACGCGGGGCTCGAACTCACGGACCGCGAGATCGTGACCTGGCTGAAGTCGGACGCTTAACCGACTGCGCCACCCAGGCGCCCCTATTTTTGTTTTTAAGACAAATATGATTTTAATTGTAGTTGGTACTCTTGACAACTCATTTACTACAGGAGCACCTTTAAGTAATAAAAGACTTTAGTAAAGCTGACCAACTAAAGTAGGGATTGGCAGATTTTGTTTCTGTAAAAGGCCAGATACTAAATGTTTTAGGCTTTCTGGGGCAAATGGTCTCTGCTGCAATTACTCAACTCTGTCAGACATAGACAATATGTAAACAAATGGGCATGATGGTATTCCAATGAAACTTTATGTGGATTTGATTCAAAGGCTATAAGTTTGTAAAGCTCTAAATTAAGGGTATGATTTGAGAGTTTTCAAAAATGGAGCCCTCAACATGAGTGAGAGTTGGACACTTCCAGAATTTCAGTGTGAGAAGTTCCACAGATGCTCTCCAACAAAACAACTATAACTTGAAAAATTATGAAAACAAACCACAGCCACCACCATTTAAAGTGTCCTACGGGCATACAGAAAATGGGAGAAACATACACAAGAAAATTAACTAATTCTTAGTAAAAACAGTGAGTCGACAGCATTTGAGCCATGACCTGCCCCATCTTTCAGCACACTGACACAGAAGTTCTAGTCCCGGCAAGTAAGGCCAGGAGGCTCTCTTTCCCTCCAGGTCCCAGGCAAAGGCTATGCTTTCTCCCCACAAGGGACAAGTCATTAACATTTCTCCTCCTATCCCACGCTACCCCTAGCTCCATAATGCAAAAGCTCTGTTCCAGCAAGGCACACCTGATAGGCCTGGGTTCCTTTCCTTCACCTACTGCCACACATTGGGCAGAAGCTCTACTGGAAGCTTTATTAGATTACACTGGAGTAATTTATGTCTGGGGGACCTCTTACCAAAGAATACAGCAATTGGCCTGCAATTAGTGGAGGCTGACATCTGGGTGTGACAGCAACAGAGGCAGACCAGCTATCAGCCTGACAGGGAGATTAGGAAAAGAGACACTCGAAGAGGATTGTGTTATTCCAGGGTGACTGCATATGCTCAAGGCTATTCCCTCTGAGAAATGACATTAGAGGCTGCACACTGTAGGAGAACTCAAGTTCAAAGAAAAAGTGCAGCCCAGTCACTAAGCAAATAAACAACAAAACAACAAACTCTGGAGGATGGGAATCAGTACCCAGAGTTGCTATGATACATTACCTAAAACATCCAGTTTTCAACAAAAAATTATGAGATATGAAAAAAAGAGGAAACTGTGATCTACAGGGAAAAGAGCAGAGGTCCCCACCCCCCCCGGGGGGGGGGGGGTGTCAGCTATTGGACTTAGCAGTGGAATGATATTTAAAAATCAGTAACAGAAGGAAAGCTTATGGGGTGAAGCAAAAGCAGTTCATAGAAGGAAATTTAAAGCAGTAAACATCTACATTAAAAAGAAGAAAAATGTTATGTACTGAATCACATCCCCCCAAATTCATATATTGAAGCCCCTAACCCCTAATGTGATGGCTTTGGAGATAGGGGCCTTTAGGAGATAATTAGGTTTAGATGAGGCCATGAGGGCTTATGGTAGGATTAGTGCACTTGTAAGAAGAGACACCACAGAACTTACTCTGTCTTACTTTCTACCATGTTAAGACATAGTGATAGGGGCCACCTGCAATCTGGGAAGAGAGTTCTCACCAGAATCTGACTAGGTAGAATATGACTAAGAAGGCACCTTGATCTTGGACTTCAAGCCTCCAGAATTGTGAAACAAGAATTTCTGTTATTTAAACTACACAGTCTACAGTAATGTTTTTATAGTAGCCTGAGCAGAGTAAGAAAAAAAGATTTCATACTAATAACCTTTCTACCTTAATGAATTGGAAAAAGGAAGAGCATACTAAATCCAAAGCTAACAGAAGGAAGGAAATAAAAATTAGAACAGAAAAATTTAAAACACAGTAGAGAAAAACACTAGAGAAAAATCAGTGAAACCAGAAATAGGTTTTTGGAAAAGATCAACAAAATTGACAAATCTTTGCATAAACTGACCAAAAAAAAGCAAGGAGAGACAACTCAAATTACTGAAATAATCACTATCAACTTCACAGAAGTGAAAGGGATCCTAAGAGAATGCTACGAATAAGAGTATGTCAATGCATTAGATAACTTAGATAAAATGGGCAAATTCCTAGAAAGACATAAACCATCAAAACAGACTCAAGAAGAAACAGACAATTTGAACAGTTATAATAGACTGAATAATTATAATTTTTAAATCTGAGTACAGTTGACCCACAATGTTACACTCGTTTCAGCTGCACAACACAGTGATTCAACTTCTGTTATGCTCTGCTTACAAGTGTAGCTACCATCTGTCACCATATACTACTATCATTGACTATATTCCCTATGCTCTACCTTTCATCCTTATGACTTGTTAACTCCCATAACTGTATCTCCCACTCCCCTTTCCCCATTTTGCCCATCTCACACCATCCTCCCTTCTTGCAGCCATCAATTTTTTGTCTATATTTATGAGGCTATTTCTGCTTTTTTGATATATTCATTTGTTGTTTAGATTCCACACATGACTGAAATCATATGGTATCTGCCTTTCTCAGTATGACTTAATTTAACTTAGCATAATACCCTCTAGCTGCATCCATGTAGTTACAAATGGCAAGATATCTTTTTTATAGCTGCATAATATTCCATTATATGTACATACCACATCATTTTTATCCATTCATCTATCAATGAGCACTTAGCTTGCTTCTATATCTTCCTTATTGTAAATAATTCTGGAATAAACATAGGTATGCACATTATCTTTTCCAATTAATGTTTTCATTTTCTTTGGGTAAATACTCTGAGGTGCAATTATTGTATCATATGGTATTTTGATTTTTAATTTTCTGAGGAACTGCCATACTGTTTGGACAGAGGCTGTAACAATTTATGTACCCACAAACACTGCATGAGGGTTTTTTCCCACATCCTCACAGGTACTTGTTGTATCCTGTGTTTTTGATACTAGCCATTCTCACAGATGTAATGTGATATTTCATTGTAGTTTTGATTTGCATTTTCCTGATGAGGAGTGATGTTGAGCATCTTTTCATGGGTCTATTCACCATCTAGTTGTCTTTGGCAAAATGTCTATTCAGGTCTTCTGCCCATTTTTTAATCAGGTTATTTGGGGCGTTGAGTTGTACAAGTTTTTAAAATATATTTTAGATATTAAACCCTTATCAGATATGTCATCTGCAAATATCTTCAACTAAGTACATTGCCTTTTTGTTTTGTTGATGGTTTCCTTCACTATGCAAAAGCTTTTTATTTTGATGCAGTCCCAATAGTTAATTTTTGCTTGTTTCCCTTGCCTCAACAGACCTATCTAGAAAAATGTTGCTAAGGCAATGTCAAAGAAATTACTTCCAGTGTTCTCTTCTAGGATTTTTATGGTTTCAGGTTGCACATTTATTTCCTTAACCCCTTTTCAGTTTACTTTCATGTATGGTTAAAGAAAGTGGTCCAGTTTCATTCTTTTGTATGTAGCTGTCCAGTTTTCTCAACACCATTTCTTAAAGAGAGTGTCTATTCGGAGTCTTTTGTGGTTCCATACAAATTTTAGTTTTAGTTGTTCTAGTTCTGTGAAAAATACTACTGGTATTTTGATAGGGATTGTATTGAGTCTGTAGATTGCTTTGGGCTAGTATGGACATTATAACAATATTAATTCTTCGAATCCATGAGCATGGGATAATAGCTTTCTGTTTGCTTTTGTTGTCTTCAATTTCTTTCATGGACCTTTTTCTAGTTTTCAGATTACAAGGCTTTTGCCTCCTTGGTGAAATTTATTCCTAGGTAGTGTATTTTACTGTATTTTATTTATTTTATTTTGGTACAACTGCAAGTGGAATTTTTTAAATTTCTCCTTCTGCTACTTTAGTTATAAGCATACAAACTACTGATTTCTGAGTATTATTTTTGTATCCTGCAATTTTACTGAATTTATTACCTCTAGTACATTTTGGTGGAGTCTTTAGGGTTTTCTATGTATACTATCATGTCATCTGCAAAGAGACAGCTCAACTTCTTCTTTTACCAATATGGATGCCACTTATTTCTTTTTACTGTCTGACTGCTATGGCTAGGACTTCTAGTACTATGTTGAATAAAAGTGGTGAGAGTGGACATTCTTGTCTTATTGCTGATCTTAAAGGAAAAGCACTGCAATTTTTACCATTGACCATGATGTCAGCTGTGGATTTATCATATGGCTTTATTATATTGAATTATGTTCCTTCTAAAACCAGTTTGCTGAGAGTTTTATAGTGAATGGATATTGAATTTTGTCAAATGCTTTTTCCCCACCTATTGAGATGACTGTATGACTTTTATCCTTTGTTTTGTTGATATGGTGTATTTCATTGATTCATTTATAAATGTGTAACCATCCTCGCATCCCCATAATCAATCCTACTTGATTGTGGTAATGATCCTTTTAACGTATTGCTGGATGTGGTTTACTAATATCTTGTCGAGGATTTTTGAATCTATGTTCATCAGGGATATTGACCTGTTTTCTTTTTCTGTGATGTCTTTGTCTGGTTTTGATATCAGGGTAATGCTGGCCTCATAGAATATATTTGAAAGATTTCCTTCCTCTTCTACTTTTTGGAATAGTTTGAGGAGAATGGGTACTAACTCTTCTTTAAATGTTTGGTGGAATTCCCCTGTGAATCCATCTGGTCTTGAACTTTTAATTTTTGGTAGGTTTTTAATTCTGATTTAATTTTGTTACTAGTAATTGTTCTTTCAGATTTTCTCTTTCTTCTTAATTCAGTTTTGGAATATTGTATGTCTCTAGAAAGTTATCCATTTCTTCTAGGTTGCCCAATTTCTTGGCATGTAATTTTTCAAAGTAGTCTATTATAACCTTTTTATTACTTTGGTGTTGGTGATTACTTCCATTTCATTTCTGATTTTATTTATATGGGTCCTTCTCTATTTTTCCTTCCTTCCTTCCTTCCTTCCTTCCTTCCTTCCTTCCTTCCTTCCTTCCCCTTTCCTTTCCCTTCCTTCCTTCCTTCCTTCCTTCCTTCCTTCCTTCGAGTGAGTGAGCACACACAAATGGAGGAAAGGGGCAGGGGGAGAGAAATAATCTTAAGCAGGCTCTGTGCTCAGCAAGGAGACTTATGCGTGGCTTGATCCCACAATTGTAACATCATGACCCAAGCCAAAATCAAGAGTTGGACGCTTAACTGACTGAGCTACCCAGGTACCCCTTTATTTTTTAAATTAAAATAATTTTATGCATTTGAGTTATTTCAGTATTTAATAATATAATTTTACTTTGAGAGCCATTTAAGGCCTTAACTGTGTGACAGGTGGTGTTTAGCCATCATATAGACTGTTTTGTTTAGTAAACAATCAGGTAATTAGTAAAAGGCATATTTATAGAAACAAGAAAAATATAGATTAATATATAGTATATATATTACATACCAACATGGTTCACTGGCTTTCT
>NW_024420049.1:887941-1017702 GCF_014898765.1 Herpailurus yagouaroundi | reverse complement strand
TATATATATATATATATATATAAAACAGAGCAAATTACAAACCCAGGGTCTACCAGTGCTGCCAGTGAAAAGTTTTTTAGATGTCAGGCTTGAAGCATCCTCAAATGGGAGTTGGAACAAACAGCAGGAATCAGAAGGGTTTTTCTGGTTTGTAATCCAAATGTCTGTGATGATCTTTTTGAATGGCCCATTTTAAGAAGGAATTATTAGTATAAATTGGGGAAAGGAGAATGAAAAAGAAAGGTACAACCATCATAAGAGAAGTTTGACGTCTTTCGCAGGTTCACAGGAATGAGAAGGCACATTAGTTTGCTCATTAGTTTCCTGTGAAGGGGGTACAGGTTTTATTTTGGATATAGAAGCCCATGAAAAATGCCCCTATAGCTTTACTGCAGTGGGTGACATAATATGACCCAGTATCGCCCCTCCACAGTGATAGGAAGAACAAAGGCAAGAAGGAGATGGCAGGTAAAATTAAATTTCCTTATAACCTGCAGCCCATTGACAGATACTTGAGGCAAGCAAGCATAGCATTTCTCCAGGAACCCCCTATGGTCCTAATGTTAATGCTTTGCTAGAGGGAAAAACAACCTTAGCTTGACAATAGCAAGGCCTCAGGTATCTTAGGAGTCCTCTTTAGCATATCAAAGTCCCTCTGGAGGCCTCCCCTTTGACTGTACCCCCCCAACTCCATAGTATAAAACCAACCAGTCTTCACAACCCCAATGTAGCTCTTTCTGCCCATGGGTCACCTTTTGCACCATAAATGAATGAATGAATGAATGAATGAATACATTTTAATTCCAGCAAATAACATACAGTGTTGTATCAGCTTCAGTTGTACAATATAGTGATTCAATAGTTCCATATATTACTCAGTGTTCATCAAGATAAGTGTATTCTTAATCCCCTTTACCCGTTTCACACCACTCCCCACCTACCTCCCCCCACTGTTAATCTTCTGTTCACTATAATGAAGAGTATGATTTTTGATTTGTCTCTTTTTTCCCTTTGTTCATTTGTTTTGTTCATTAATTATACATGATTGAACTCATGGTATTTACCTTTCTCTGACTAGCATATTTCACTCAGCACTATACTCTAGATTGATCCATGTTATTGCAAATAAAAAGATTTCATTATTTTTCATGGCTGAATAATATTCCTGTGTGTGTCTAACATTTTCATCCATCCATTCATCTATTAATGAACACTTGGGCTGCTTCCATAGTTTGGCTATTGTAAATAAGGCTACTATGAACATAGGCATGCATATATACCTCTGAATTAGTGCTTTGTATTCTTTGGGGAAATACACAGTAGTGCTATTAAGGATAGTAAGGCAGCTCTATTTTTAACTTTCTGAGGAGCTTCCATATGGTTTTCTACAGTGGCTGCACACTTTGCATTCCCACCAATAGTACAAGAGGGTTCCTTTTTCTTCACATCCTTTCCAGCACTTTTTTGTTTCTTGAGTTTTTAATTTTAGCCATTCTGACAGGTGTGAGGCAACAGCTTATCATGGTTTTGATTAGCATTTCCCTAATGACAAGTGATGTTGAGATCATTTCAGGTGTCTGTTGGCCATCTGAATGCCTTCTTTGGAGAAATATCTGTTCATGTCTTCTGCACATTTTTTAATTAGAATATTTGGTTTAAATTTTTAGTGTTGAGTTGTACAAGTTCTTTATATATTTTGGAAAAAACTTTTATCAGATATATCACTTGCAAATATCTTCTTCCATTCATAGATTCTTTTAGTTTTGTAGTTTCCTTCACTGTACAGAACCTTTTCATTTTGATGAAGTCCCAATAGTTTATTTTTGCTTTTGTTTCCCTTCCCTCAGGGGACATTATCTTGGAAGATGTTGCTACAACTGTCAGAGAAAATACTGTCTGTGCTCTTCTCTAGGATTTTTATAGTTTCAGGTCTCACATTTAGGTCTTTAATACATTTTGAATTTAATTTTGTGTATGATATAAGGAAGAGGTCCAGTTTCATTCTTTTGCATGTTGCTGTCCAGTGTTCCCAACACCATTTGTTGAAGAGACTATTTTTTTCCCATTGCATATTCTTGTCTCCTTTGTCAACGATTAATTGATCTTATAATTGTGGGTTTATTTCTGGGCTCTCTGTCCCATTCCATTAATTTGTATGCCGGTACCATAGTGTTTTGATCACTATAGCTTTGTAACATAACTTAAGTCTGGAATTGTGACATCTCCAATTTTTTCATTTTCAATATTGCTTTGGCTATTGGGGTCTTCTAGCTCTGTGAAAAATGCTGGTGGTACTTTGACAGGGTTTGCATTAAATGTATAGACAGCTTTGGGTAGTATAGATGTTTTAACAATATTTTTTCTTACAATCCATGAGCATGGAATGCTTTTCCATTTCTTTGTGTTATCTTCAATTTATTTCATCAAAGTTTGATAGTTTTCAGAGTACAGGTCTTTTCACCTCTTTGGTTAAGTTTATTCCTAGGTATTTTATCATATTTGGTGCAACTGTAAAAAGAATTGTTTTGTTAAGTTCTCTTTCTGCTGGTTCATTAATTAATGTATACAAATGCAATGGATTTCTATACATCTATTTTGCATCTTGCGACTTTACGGAATTCATTTATCAGTTGTAGTTTTTTGATGGAGTCTTTAGGGTTTTCTATATAGAATATCACGTCATCTGCACACAGTGAAAGTTTTACATCTTCCTTACCAATTTGGATGCCTTTTATTTCTTATGTTGTCTGACTGCTGTGTCTAGGACTTCCAGTACTATGTTGATTAAAAGTGGTGAGAACAGACATCTTTGTCTTGTTCCTGACCTTAGGGGTAAAGCTCTCAGGATTTCACCATTGAGTATGATGTTAGCCATGGGTTTTTCATATATGGCTTTTATTACGTTGAGGCATGTTCCCTCTAAACCTACTTTGCTGAGGGTTTTTATCATGAATGGATGTTGTACAATGTCAAGTGCTTTTTCTGCATCCTTTGAAATGATAATATAGTTTTTATCTTTTCTCTTCCTGATGTGATGTATTACATTAATTGATCTGCAAATACTGAACCACGCTTATGGCCCAGGAATAAATCCCACTTGCATGTGGTGAATGATTTTTTTTTGATGTATTGCTGATTTGGTTTGCTAGTTATTTTGTTGGACTTTTGCATCTACGTTCATCAGAAATACTGGCCTTCTCTTTTTTTGATGGCGTCTTTATCTGGATTTGGTATCAGAGCAATGATGGCCTCGTGGAATGAATTTAGAAAATTTCCTTCCTCTTCTATTTTTTAGAAAAGTTTGAGAAGAACAGGTATTAACTCTTCTTTAAATGTTTGGTAGAATTCCCCTGGGAAGCTGTCTGGTCATGGGCTTCTTTGTTGGGAGTTGTTTCATTACTGATTTAACTCCATTGCTGGTAACTAGCCTATTCCAGGTTTTTTAATGTTTATTTATTTTTGAGAGAGACAGAGCACGAGTGGGGGAGGCACAGAGACAGAGAGGGAGACACAGAATCTGAAACAGGTTCCAGGCTCTGAGCTGTCAGCACAGAGCCCGACATGGGGCTCAAACTCGAGAACGGGAAGATCATGACCTGAGCCGAAGTCAGATGCTCAACTGAGCCACCCAGGCACCCCTAGTCTGTTCAAATTTCTATGTCTTCCTGCTTCAGCTTTGGTAGGTTATATGTTTCTAGAAATATATCCATTTTTTTCTAGGTTGTCCAATTTGTTGGTATGTAATTTTTCATAATATTCTATTATAAGCATTTCTATCTCTGTGGTGTCAGTTGTTATTTCTCCTCCTTTATTTGATTGTTTATTTGCATACTCTCTTTTTTTATGAGTCTGGCTAGATTGATGGATTTTGTTGATCTTTTCTAAGAAGCAGCTCCTGGGTCCTTTGACCTCTTCTATTGCCTTTTTTTTTTTTAACTTTCTATTTCATTTATTTCTGCTCTAATCTTTATTACTTCCTTCCTTCTGCAGGTTTTAGGTTTTGTTTGTTTTTTTCTCTAGCTCCTTTAGGTATAAGGGTAGGTTGTTTACTTGAGATTTTTCTTGCTTCTTGAGGTAGGCCTCTATTGCTATAAACTTCCCTCTTACAACTGGTTTCACTGCATCCCAAAGATTTTGGACTATTTTATTTGCATTTGCATTTCTCTCCATGTGATTTCTGATTTCTTTGATTTATTGGTTGACCCATTCATTGTTTAGTAGCATGTCATTTAACCTCCATGTATTTGTGGTCTTTCCAGATTTTTTTCTTGTGGTTGATTTCTAGTTCTATAGCATTGTGGCCAAAGAAAATATATGGTATGACTTCAATCTTTTTGAATTTGGTGAGACTTGTTTTGTGGTCTAATATGTGATCTATTCTGGAGAACGTTCCCCGTGCACTTGAAAAGAATGTGTTTTAGGATGGAATGTTCTGTACATATCTGTTAAATCTATCTGTTCCAGTGTGTCATTCAAAGCCACTGTTTCCTTCTTGATTTTAAATTTGGATGTGTCCATTGATGTAAGTGAGGTGCTAAAGTCCCCCACTATTACCATATTACTATCAATTCGGTCTTCTACGTTTATTATTAAGTGTTTTATCTATTTGGGTGCTTTCATGTTGAGTGCATAAATGTTTATAATTGTTATATCTTCTTGTTGGGTTGTCTCCTTTCTGATTATATAGTGTCATTCTTTGTTTCTTGTTACAGTATTTGTTTTAAAGTCTAGTTTGTCAGATAGAAGTACTACTACTCCAGCTTTCTTCCAACATCCATTTGCATGATATATGTTTTTCCATCCCCTCACTTCTCATAACCTTTTTCTTATTTTATCAGCTACTCTGTCACCCTGTACCTTTTGATTGTTCAGTCCATTTACATTAAAAGTAATTATTGATATATATTTATTACCATTTTGGTACTTGTTTTGTGGTTGTTTTTGTAGTTCTTCTCTGATCCTCTCTTTTGTCTTTCATGGTTTACTGGCTTTCCTTAGTAATATACTTGGGATTCTTTTCTCTTTATTCTTTGCATATGTATTACTAGCTTTTGATTTGTGATTACCATTAGGTTTGTATATAACATATGCATATAGCAGTCTGTATGAAGTTGATAGTCATTTAACTCATTTCTCACTCCTCTTCCCCCCACCACGCTTTACATATATAGCATATTTTCCATCCTTTTGTGGATCTCTTGACTGATTTTTACAGATATACTTATTTTTATTGCTTTTGTGTTTCCTACTCTTAATTAAAGTCTTTCCTTTCCACTCAGAGTCACCTTTAATATTTCTTATAGGGCTGGTTTAGTGGTCATGAACTCCTTTAGCTTTTGTTTGAGAAACTCATTATCTCTCCTATTCTGAATAATAGCCTTGCTACATAAAGTATTTTTGGCTGCAGATTTTTTCCTTTCAGCTCTTTGAGTATATCATGATACTCTTGGGTGGCCTGAAAAGTTTCCGCTGAAAAATCAGCTGACAGCCTTATGGAATTTCCTTGTGTATAATGGTCTTTTCTCCTGCTCCTTTTAAAATTATCTCTTCATTACCACTTTTTGGCATTTTAATTACTATGTGTCTTGGTGTGGACCCCCTAGGCTGAATTTTGGGAAGGGATCTCTGTGCCTCCTGCATGTGGATAGGTTTCTTTCCCCATATTAGGTAAGTTTTCAGCTATTGTATCTTCACATAAATTTTCTGCCCCTCCTTTCTCTTCTTCTGGGATACCTACAATGTCAATATTATTATGCTTGATGGAGTCGCTAAGTTCCCTAAGACCATTCTCATTTTGCATAACTTTTTTTTTTTTCTCTTGGCTGCTCAGCCTGATTATTTCCCACTGTTCTGTCTTCCAGGTCACTAATTCACTCCTTGTTTTTTTCTAGCTTGGTATTTATTCCAACAAGGATATTTCTAATTTCATTTACTGTATTCTTCACTTCAGATTGGTTCTTTTTTATCTCTTTTTTAAGGGTATCACTGACGCACTCCACTCTTTTCTCAAATATGATGAGTATCTTTATGATCATTACTTTAAATTTTCTACCAGGCATATTACTTATATCCATTTTACTTATGTCTCTTGCTGTGGTTTGGTCCTGTTCTTTCATCTGGGATATATTTGTCTTTCTCCTCATTTTCTCTGTGTCTGTTTCTGTGTGTTAGTCAGCTGAAAGTCAGCTACATATCCTACTCTTGAAGGTGTTGACCTTATGAAGAAGAGGTGCTGTAGTACTCTGCAGTTCAGTGTCCCTTGTTCCCCAGGACCTGGTGCTTCATGGGATATACCAATGTGTGCTGCATGCACCCTGCTGTTGTGTCCTGGCCGCTTTTTCATTCAATTGGTGCATCTGCAGAGGCTCTCTTTGCCTGCTGTGGGCAGTGTTTGGTCTCTGGTCAGGGTAGGCTGTAAAGTTTTAACAAGGTGCACACCAGTCTGCTTGCAAAATGAGACCTGCAGCCACCATGAGGACCAGGACCAGGTCAGCCTAGGCAGATTTGCAAGGCATACAGGACTTGTAATTTTAATAAGGTAAGTCTCAAGCTCCCACAAGGCCTGCCACCACCGCTGCTGCCCCCACCTCCAGGACCGAGGCCCTGAAAAACATGTGGATAGAAGGATGCAGTGTTGATGAGGTTTGCACTGCTCTTCTGAGGGAGGGGATCCACAGCACTGAGAATGAGGCAAGTATGACTGGGAAGGGTAGATTCAACAAAGCACAGGGAGAGCAGAGTTTCATGTGAGCAGGTTAGGTAGTAAGTGTTGGCCCCACACTTGTTCCCACAGATGCCCTGTGTTTATGCTGGCGGGTGGGGATGTAAGATGATGCCTGCTGGCTACTTTGTTCCTATAGAAGTCTATCAGCCATCCCTGCTTCTCTGGGACATGCTCTGAAATGAGCAAGCTACTCTCCCTCCCATATGTCCCAGGCATTTTCCAAACTACTGCTTCTATGCTATATCTCCACAGGCTGTTCATCGTGCTGTCTCTATAAAGGTGGGGACTCAGTTTCCTCTCACCCTTCTACGCTCTCCCAGAACTGAGCCCCCTGATTTTTAAAATTCCAGGTGTTAAGTCCCACTGGTTATAAGAACTCATGAAATTTGGCCCTTCTAGCTTTCAAAGCCAAACATTACATGGATTTGTCTTTACCATGCAGACTTCCTGGTATAACAGTCTATTTCTCTCCCCTCTTCACACCCGTAGCTTGCCCCACCGCCACCATCATGGATGGCCATGGTCCATTTTGCTCTCCACCACATCTCCACCATTCTTACCCTCTTCAGTGTAGTCTCTTCTCTACCTTTAGTTGTGGAGTTTGCTCTGCCAGTCTTCCAGTCATTTTCTGGGTTATCTACACTGATGTGACTGTTATGTAGTTGCATCCATGGGCCAAGGTGAGTTAGGGTCCTCCTATTCAACAATATCCCTAGCCTCCTTCCTTTTCTCTTTCTTTATTGATGAGTCTGGCTAAGGGTTTGTCAATTTTGTTTGATCCCTTCAAACAATCAGCTCTCAGTTTCATTATTTTTTTTCTATCATTTTTTCTTTTTTTCTAGTCTCCATGTCATTTATTTATGCTCTGATCTTTATTACTTCCTTCCATATACTCACCTTGGGCTTTGTTCTTTTTCCAGTTCTTTAAGGTGTAAGGTTAGATAATTTGAGCTTTTTCTTCTTTCTTGGAATAGGCTTGTATATTATTTACTTCCCTTTTAGAACTGGTTTCATTGTGTTCCAAAGATTTTGGACCATTGTGTTTTCATTTTAATTTGTCTCCATGTAGTTTTGGATTTCTTATTTGATTTCTTCATTGAACCATTGGTTGTTTAGTACCATACTGTTTAGGCTTCACATGTCTGTGTTTTTACCAGTTCTTCTCCTTGTGACTGATTTCTACTTTCATATCATTATGGCTGGAAAAGATACATGGTTAAGATTTCAATCTTCTTAAATTTGAGACTTGTTTTGTGACCCAACATGTAGTCTATTCTGGAGACTGTTCCATGTACACTTGAAAAGAGTGTATACTCTGTTGAATGGAATGTTCTTTATATATCTGCTAGATCTATCTAGTGCAGGGTGTCATTCAAAACCACTATTTCCTTATTGATTTTCTGCCCAGATGATCTATCCAATAAAGTAAATGGGGTGTTAAAGACCCTAATAATATATATTACCATCAATTTCTCTCTTTATATCTGTTAATATTTGCTTTACATATTTAGGTGGTCCAATATTGAGTGCATAGATATTTACAATTTTTATATCTTCTTTTTGGAGTGATCTCTTTATCATTATGTAATGCCCTTTATCTCTTATTACGGTATTTGTTTTAAAGCATATTTTGTCTGATACAAGTACTGCTACCCTGGCTTTTTTTTTCCCACTTCTATTTTTTTGGTAAATATTTTCCTATCCTTTCACTTTCAGACTGTATACGTCTTTAGGTCTGAGGTGTCTCTGACAGGCAGCATAGAGATGAGTATTTTTTTCTTTTCAATCCATTCTGCCACTCTAGATCTTTTGATTGGAGCACTTAGGCCATTTACATTTAAAGTTATTATTCACAGATATATACTTATTTCCACTTTTGTTAATTGTTTTCTGGTTGTTTCCGTAGTTCTTCTCTGTTCCTTTCTTCTCTTGCTCTCTTTCTGTTTGACGAGTTTCTGTACTGTTATGTTTGGCTTCCTATTTTTGTGCATCTCTTATAGCTTTTGAGTTTGTGGTTACATTGAGGTTCATATATAATATCCTTATACAGCAGACTATATTAAGTTGATGTTCAAACACATTCTTTTTATTTTTTTTTTTAATTTTTTTTTTCAACGTTTATTTATTTTTGGGACAGAGAGAGACAGAGCATGAACGGGGGAGGGGCAAAGAGAGAGGGAGACACAGAATCGGAAACAGGCTCCAGGCTCTGAGCCATCAGCCCAGAGCCCGATGCGGGGCTCGAACTCCCGGACCGCGAGATCGTGACCTGGCTGAAGTCGGATGCTTAACCGACTGCGCCACCCAGGCGCCCCTCAAACACATTCTAAAAAAACACTATTTTTTTTTTTTTACCTTGCTCCACATTTTGTGTATATGCTGTCATATTTTACATCTTTATATTCATAATTTTCTTATGTCTAATTATGGTCTTTTCTTCTTCACTTGAGGAAGTCCCTTTCACATTTCTTGTAGGGCTGGTTTAATGGTAATACACTCATTTAACTTTTGTTTGTCTGGGAAATTCTTTATCTCTCCTCAATTCTGAATGATAACCTTGCCAGATAGAGTATTCTTGGTTGCAGGGTTGTTTTTTTTTTTTTTTTTCCAGCACTATGAATGTATCATTCCACTCCCTTCTGGCCTGCAAAGTGTCTTCTGAAAAATCAGCTGACAGCCTTATAGAGTCTCCCTTGTAGGTAAGTTTTTGCTTCTCTCTTGCTGCTTTTAAAATTCTCTCTTTATCTTTAATCTTTGACATTTTAATTATTATGTGTCATGGTATGGACCTCCTTCAATTCATCTTGTTTGGAATTCTCTGTGCTTCTTGAAACTGGATGTCTATTTCCTTCCCTAGGTTAGTGAAGTTTTCAGGTCTTAATTCTTCAAGTAAGTTTTCTGTACCGTTCTCCTCCTCTTCTGGGATCCCTATAACATGAACATTTGTTTGCTTGATATTGTCCAAGAGATCCCTTAACCTACTCTCATGTTTTCAAATTATTCTTTTCGCTTTTTGCTATTCAGTTTGGGCGCTTATCATTACCCTGCCTTCCAGATTGCTGGCATGTTCTTCTGCATCCACTAATCTATTGCTGATTCCTGCTAGTGTATTTTTTTTCATTACAGCTATTGTATTCTTCAACTGTGATTGGTCCTTGTTTATATTTTATAACTCTTTATTGAAGGTTTCACTAAGTTCTTCCACTCATCTTCAGCCCAGTGGGCACCTTTACAATCAGTACTTTAAATGTTTTATCAGACATGTTGCTTATCTCCATTTCTTTTAGTTATTTTACTGACATTTTTGTCTTGTTCCTCTTAGAGCATGTTGCCCTGTCTCCCCATTTAGCTTAACTTTCTATGTTTGTTTCTATGGATTATGTGGACCAGCTACTTCTAAAATTGAAGGAATGATCTTGTGTCTGGTTGTTCCCTGTGTAGACTGTGTGTGCTTGGTGATTTTTGCTGGCTGGCTGGAGCTGTGGCTGGCATGGGTTGGGGGACGCAGGGTTCTCCACACAGTGGGCACCCTGGCAGGAAAGCTAACGCTGAAGTAGCTGCAGGCCAGTGTAGTCCCTGGGCTCTCCACACAGCAGGTGCCCTGGCAGGACAGCTATTGCTTAAATGGGTGAAGTTCAGGGTATTCCACGTTGCCCATGGCGGGGCGGGGCGGGGTATGCCCTGCAAGGTGGCTGGAGCTGAGACCGTGTGTGGGCTGGGAGGTCCATGGGCTCTCCACACAGAAGGTGCCCTGACAGGATTAGCTGAAGCTGAAGTGGCTGGAAGATGGGAGGGTCCTGGGGATCTATGCACAGAGGCCATCTTGGCAGGACAGCTGAAGCTGAAGTGGATATAAATCAGGATGTTCCAGGACTCTCTGCACAGTCATTGCCCTGGAGGGGCAGCTGGAGCCAAGACAAGGTATATGTCAGGGGGTCTTGGAGTGCTCCATGCTGTGGGCATCCTGGCAGGATGGGTAAAACTGAAGTGGATGTGGGCCAGTGTGATGTCTGGGTTCTCCCTACAAAGTATGCCCTGGCAGAACAGGTGAAGCTGAAGTGGGTACAGCTGACATGTCCTGGGGTGCTCGATGCTGGGGTGCCTTGGCTTGGTGAATGGAGCTGAGGCTGGCATGGGCAGAGGTGCGCCAGGGTGCTTCATGCAGGGGTGCCCTGGTGAGGCAGTGAGGCAGCTGGATCCAAAGCAGACATCAGCCAGGAGGTTCCAGAGCACTCTGCATCAAAGGTTCTCGAGCAAGCTGTCTGAGGCCAAAGTGGTGAGGTCCTGGAGTGTTCTGGGGTGCCTTGCACCTGTGTCACCTTGGCACAAAAGCTGGAGCTGTACTGAGCACTAACCAGGGGTGTCCCAGTGTGCAGCATGCGCTACTCTGTGGCCACCTTGGTGGGATGGCTTGGGCTGGTGTGGTGTGGTGTGGGCTAGAGGCCTGGGGCTCACTGAGGCGGCAGGTCAGTTTTCATGCCAAGACTGTGTACTAGTCTGTGCTTTCAAGGTGGAGCGGGGGACACAGACCATGTCTGTCAGTCCCTCCCACCCGCAGAGTATGCCAGCAGCTCCCTCACCATTTGGTGGAGTTCTAGGGCTGGCTCTTTTATGTGCTAGTTTCCCTTTTACACTGAGTTTTCCCTGTACCCCAGCTATCCAGGGCTGGTGTGCGTTAGGGAACCTGGGTCTCAAGAAGTGGCAAACTAGTTATGGCATCCAGACCTTGCTGGGTCAGTGCTTTCAAGGGGAAGCAGGAGCATAAACCATGTTGCTCACCAGTCCCTCCTCTGACCCAGAGATTTCCAGCAGCTATGTGGTGTTTGGTGGAGTTCTAAGAGTAGCTCTTTTATGAGCTAGTTTCTCTTTTAAACCATGCCTTTTTTTCTGTGCCCAAGGACAGATGACTGCTCCTGATCCCTCAGTACTATCTCTCCCCACTGCAGTTTACAGCGTCAGGGGTGGGGGTTCCCTTCACTGCTGTGTCTCCATCTCTCTTGCCATTGTCTTTTGCTGTTCTATCTTCTGTTGTACAGAAGCTGTTCAGTTAGCCCTCAGTTCGTCCTCGGAAGGATTTGCTCTGTAAATAGGTGTAATTTGGAGCGTTCAATGGAGGAGGTGAGTTCAGGGTCTTCCTACATTGCCAACTTGAACTGGAACTTCTGAATCAGTAATTTTTAAACTTTGCCCAAGGAAAAGCCCATGACTAGATGGCTTCAAAGATGAATTTCAAGATGAGTTAATACCATTTTGTCAAAAACTCTTCCAAAATAGAAGTGGAGGGAATACTTCTCAACTCATCCTATGAGGCCAGTTTTACTCTGATATCAAAATCAGACAAAGACATCACCAGAGAAAAACAGATCACTATCTCATGAATATAAGACATAAAACCACAGTAAAATATTAGAAGAAATCCAGCAATATATTAAAGGGATTATACCTCATGATGAAGTGGCATTTATTTCCACTATTAAAGGTTGATTTAATATCAAAAAACCAAATATTATAATATGCTGTATTAACAGAATAAATCCGAAATCCATATGATCAACTGGTGCATAACAGCACCTGGCAGAATCTAACATCCTTATGTATTATTCTATGTATATAGAAAAACATAAGGAACTCACTAAAAAACTATTAGAACTATTAAAAAGTTCAACAACGTTGACAATACAAAATCAGTATTCAAAATCAACTGTATTTCTATACATGAGCAATGAAGCCATCCAAAAATGATAGAGAAAAAATCCATTTACAATAGCATCAAAAAACTAAAAAATAAAATACTTAGAAACAAGGCAAGAAGTATGTTGGAAGAGAGATACTATTAAAGGGAAATTATTCTGACACCTGTCAAAAATGGTAAGGAAAATTTTATTCAAGATGACTGCAATAGGGATCAAAACTATCAAAATAGGTTAAGAAAGACTGAGCTCCACCGTAAATATAACAAGAAGTGGGGTGATGTCAGCATCACGGCAGTGTAAGACATCCCTCTATTTTGTTCCCTCTTTTAAAAAACTAATTAGGCATCCATCCTCAAACAAAAGCACCTATGTCGAAGTTGTCAGATCCAACACCATATGCCAAAGACCTGAGGGGGTCTCATGCACCCATACATTGGTAACAGGCAGACAGACCTAAGTGCAGGCTGTGGAACCAGCAGGACCAGTGAACCTGCCCTAAGCCCTCTTGGCCACAGTTGGAGAAAACCTGAAGAGTACTGACTTAGGCAGGTACTCATGGATAAGACATAATTTATAGAAGGCCAGCTTTGCCAAGAGATTTCAGCAGGGGATTGGAGCATAAAATATAGATATTAAGTTTAGATGCATTGGAGAGGGTAAGAGGAACTTTGCCAGCACTGACCATCCCCAAGGTAACACAACATTGGGCTGACTAGCTGGTGGCAATCTCTCTACCAGGGGAAAGGAAAAACAGTGAGTGAGTACCTGGCCACATCAGCTATGTGACAAGCTATTGGCGAAACTCACGTCTCTTCAGCAGCACCCAGAGTACCGAGGCAAGAACTCCAAGACTGTGGGCAGGGAGGAGACTGGGAAAGAGGCGAATAAAAATATCACAGGACACGAAAAGAACATACTTCCTGATGACTGTGCTCAGAACTTAAGCAGGAAGTCCACCCACAAACCTCTTGGAGACCCTCACCAATGATTCCTCCCCACACACCAGTCGCAAAGTCACCTCCTCCCACTCTGTGGCCAGCTCCTAATGCATGCTCCCAAGTGCAATGGCAAGAGTGAGCTCCAGTAAAAGGAGTGCTCTCAGAATATCAGATCAGGGTCTGAGGGCAAGGGAGAAACCATAAACTCAAACTGTAGTGTCATTTTCTGGAAAACAATAAAAAGGTTTCTAGCTGCCAGCATGGTGAATTTTAAGACCAGAAAAGACATAAAAGCTTAAGAATTCTGCCACAAGAGTAAGAAACATGTAGCAGGAATATCCAGACAAAGTTGCAGAAAACCCCAGATAAGAGGACGACGAATGCTATTTCCTACCTGAGGGTAACTAGCAAAGACTTTAGGAGGTGTCCGCTACTTTAAAAGTGAAGGCAGCCACACAAAAGTTCAAGGAACATAAAGAATCAAGGAAATATGTCAACACTGTAAGATAACAACCATCCTCCAATAACTGAAGTCAAAAGCATGAAATTTTGCAATCTAGCTAATAATTCAAAATAGCTGCTTTGAAGAAACTCAACAATCTGCAACCCCCCCCCCTCAAAAAAAAAGGAAACAAAAAGCAAAAAAAACCCGGAAAGATAATCAACAAAATCAGGAGGGGAGCCTGGGTGGCTCAGTCGGTTGAGTGTCCGACTTTGGCTCAGGTCATGATCTCACAGTCTGGTCTGTGAGTTCGAACCCCGCGTCAGGCTCTGTGCTGACAGCTCAAAGCCTGGAGCCTGCTTCAGATTCTGTGTCTCCCTCTCTCTCTCTCTCTCTCTGCCCCTCCCCCTCTCGCACTCTGTCTCTCTCTCAAATAAATATTAACAAAATCAGGAAAACACTACATGAATAAAATCTGAAATTTAACAGAGAGATAGAAATCATGACAAAGAATCAAATTCTGGAGCTGAAGAATTCAATGAATGAGATGAAAAATTCAATAGAAAACATCTACCTCAAAGTAGACCAAATGGAAGACATAAGTGAGCTAGAGGATAGGAACTTTGAAACAACACAGAGGATAACAAGGAGAAAATAATGTAAAATAACCAAAATGCCTACATGATCTATGGGACTCCATCAAATGTACAAATATTAGAATAACTGGGGTTCCAAAAAGAGAAGACAGGGAGAAGAAGACAGTAAGCTTATTTAGAGAAATAATAGTGGAAAACTTCCCAAACCTGGAGAGAGACCTGGAAATCCAAGTTCATGAAGTTAAAAGATCACTCTATTATCTCAACACAAAAAGACCTTCTTAAGATACATTATAATAAAACTGTCAAAAATCAAAGATAAAGAGAAACTCTCAAAAGCACTCAAAGAGAAAACAAGATTGTAATCTACAAAGAAATTCCCATTAGGCTATCAATGGATTTTGTAGCAGAAACCCTAAAGGCCAGAAATGAATGTGGAATAACATATCCAAGGTGTTGAAAGAAAAAAACTTGCCAGCCAAGAATACTCTATACAACAAATTTATTCTTCAGATATGAAGCAGAAATAAAGATATTCTCAGACAAATAAAAGCTGGGGGAGTTCATCACCACTAGACTTGCCATACAAGAAATGCTAAAAGGAAAAGACACTAATTAGTGGCATGAAAACTTACAAAAGTATATAATACACTGGTAAAGGTTAAGTATACAGATTTAGAAAACTCTAATTCTGTAACAGGATGGTGTGTTAAACACTTAACTATAGTATAAAGATTAAAGGAAATGAGTATTATAAATCTCTACAGCTACTATAAATTTTTAACAAATACACAATATAAAAAGAGGTAAATTATGACATCAAAAGTATAAAAGGGGAATAAATAGGTAGTTTTGTATTCAGTCAAAGTTAAGTTGCTATCACCTTAAAATGGACTATTTTATCTATTAGATGGTTTATGTAAGCCCCATGGGAACTGCAAAGCAAAAGCCTAGAATAGATTCACAAAAGATAAAGGGAAAATGGAGCACAGAATCCCAAAACATCACCAATTTTAAAAGGTAGGCAGAAATTCTGGACAATATAGATGGACCTAGAGAGTATTATGCTAAATGAAGTAAAGACAAATACCATATGATTCCACTAATACATGGAACCTAAGAAACAAAACAAACAGAAACAGATCATAAATAATTACAACTGGTGGTTGCTAGAGGGGAAGGGGAGGGGGGGATAGGTGAAACAGGTGGAGTGGATTAAGAGGTGGAAAGTTCCAGCTATAAAATAATTAACATGGATGAAAAGTACAACATAGGAAATATAGTCAATAATATCATAACTTTCTATGGTGACAGACTGTAACTGCACTTCTTGTGGTAAGCATTTCATAATGTATATAATTGTTAAATCACTATGTTGTATACTTGAAACGAATACAATACGGTGTGTCAACTATTTTCCTTTTCTTTTTTGACAGAGGGAGAGAGCGTGCATGCAAGTGGGGGAGGGGCGGGGAGAGAGGGAGACAGAGAATCTGAAGCAGGCTCCATGCTGTCAGCACAGACCCTGATGTGGGGCTCGAATCCATGAACTATGAGATCATGACCTGAGCCAAAAATCAAGAGTCAGACGCTTCAGACACTTAACCGAATGAGCCATCCAGGTGCCCCTCAACTATATTTCAATTAAAAACTACATATATTTTCTGGGATACACACACACACACACACGTATGTATGTACGTATATATGTACGTACATACATATGTATGTATATATATATAGTCTGGGGGAAAATAATAAATAAAAGGAAAAAATTAAAAAGTAGGCAGAAATGGAAGGAAAAAGGAACAATGAAATTATAAAAACAACCAGAAAGCAGTGAATAAGATGGAATTAGTAAGCTCTTATATTTCAAAAATTAACTGTAGTAAGTTCACCAATCAAAAGGCACAGAGTAGCTGGATGGATTTAAAAAAAAAAGATCCAATAATATGCTGCTTACATGAGACTCACTTTAGATTTAAGTACACACATAGGCTTAAAGTGAAGGGATGGAAAAAGATATGTCATGCAAGTGGAAACCAAAAGAAAGTGGGGATAGCTATACTTAGAAAAAATAAGACTGTACAGAAAAACAGTAAAAAAAAAAAAAGGACAAATACAGTCATTATATAATAATAAAGTGGTCAATTCATTAGGAAGATATAACAATCTTAAATATACATGCACACAATATCAGAGCACCTAAATAAGATTTTTTTTTCAACGTTTATTTATTTTTGGGACAGAGAGAGACAGAGCATGAACGGGGGAGGGGCAGAGAGAGAGGGAGACACAGAATCGGAAACAGGCTCCAGGCTCTGAGCCATCAGCCCAGAGCCTGACACGGGGCTCGAACTCACGGACCGCGAGATTGTGACCTGGCTGAAGTCGGACGCTTAACCGACTGCGCCACCCAGGCGCCCCTAAATAAGATTTTTAATACTAACAGATCTGAAGGGAGAAAGAGATAATACAATAATAGTAAGGGACTTCAATACACTACTTTCAACAATGGGTAGATCATCCAAACAGAAAATCAACAAGGAAACACTGGACTTAAACCATACAAGTGGTCATAACAGACATACACAGAACATTCCATCCAACAGCAAAATACACATTTTTCTCAAGTGCACAAGGAACATTCTCCAGGATATACCATATGATAGGACATAAAACAAATCTTAACAAATTTAGGAAGACTGAAATCATACCAAGTATCTTTTCCAACCACAGTAGTATGAAAATAGAAATCAATAAGAGGAAAGCTGGAAAATCTATAAATATGTGGAAAGTAAACAGCACACTCTTGAACAACTAACGGGTTAAAGAGATAAATCAAAAGGGAAAAAAAAGAAACCTCTGAGCAAATGAAAATAGAAACATAGGACACCAAAACACATAGGATGCTACAAAAGCAGTTCTGCGAGGGAAGATTATAGTGATAAATGAATATGTTAAGAAAACAAAAGACCTCAAATAAACAACCTAACTTTACCCTTCAAAGAACTAGAAACAGAAGAACAAACTAAGCCCAAAGTTAGTGGAAGGAAGGAAATAAAGTTCAGAGTGGAAATTAATGAAATAGAAACCAGAAAAAAAAATAGAAGAGATCAACAAAACTAATAGCTGTTTTTTTAAAGATAAAATCGACAAACTTCTAGCTAGACTAAGAAAAAAAGAAGATTCAAATAAATAAACTCAGAAATGAAAGAAGAGACATTACAACTGATACTACAGAAATACATAGGATCGTAAGAGATTCTTATGAACAATTATATGGCAACAAACTGGATAACCTAGAAGAAATGGATATATTCATAGAAACATACAACCTACAAGACAGAATCAGAAAGAATTAGAAATTATGAACATTCCAATAATGAGTAAGGAGATTAAATCTGTAACCAAAAAGCTTCTAACACAGAAAAACCCAAAACCAGATGGCTTCACTGGTGAATTCTACCAAACATTTAAAGAAAAAATAATGCCAATCCTTCTCAAACTCTTCCAAAAAACTGAAGAGGAAGGAATACTTCCAAACTCCTTTTACAAGGTCAGCATTATCCAGATAAGGACACAACAGGGAAATAAAACTATAGGCCAATATCCCTAATGAACACAGAGGCAAAAATTCTCAAAAAAAAAAATTAGCAAATTGAATTCAAACTACATTAAAATGATCATATACCACGACCAACTGGGATTTATCTATGGCATACAAGAATGGTTTAATGTACACAAATAAACAGATGTGATATATCACATTAATATAATGAAAGATAAAAACTTATAATCACCTCAATAGATGCAGAAGAAAACATTTTACAAAACACAACATCATTTCATAATAAAAACCCTCAACAAATTGAGTATAGAACATATTTCAGCATAATAAAAGTCATATATGACCAACACACTTCACCACATATATATATACATATGTATATACACACACATATATATATATATATATACACACACACACACACACACACACACACACACACAGAGAATATTATTGAGCCATAAAAAAGAATGAAATTCTGCCATTTGTGACAATATGGATGGATCTGGAGGGCACTATGCTTAGTGACATAAGCAGACAAAGATTATATACTACTTATACATAA
This sequence comes from Herpailurus yagouaroundi, assembly GCF_014898765.1. Classification (NCBI taxonomy): domain Eukaryota; kingdom Metazoa; phylum Chordata; class Mammalia; order Carnivora; family Felidae; genus Herpailurus; species Herpailurus yagouaroundi. Next base: position 999,173 of record NW_024420049.1, on the reverse strand, counting down.
TGCAAGAATCTAAAAATGCTGAATTTGTAGAAACAGGAAGTAGAATGAAGGTTACCAGGAGCTGGAAGATGCAGAGTAGGGAGATGTTAAAGGGTACAAACCTGCAACTAGAACATGAATAAATTCTGGAGATCTAGTGTACAGCATACTGAGTATAGTCAACAACACTGTATTATATACTTCAATATTGCTAAGAGACTGGATCTTAAATGTTCTCACTGCAGAAATGACAATTTATATGATGTGATAGAGGTGTTACCCAAAAGCTAAAGTGGCAATCATATTGCATTATTTAAAATGTATTAACATGTTGTACACTTTAAACTCACATGATGTTTATGTAAATTATATCTCAGTAAAATAAAAAAACAAGGACAAGTAGGGTTTTATTAACCCACAAGTAGAGTGAAGGGGTGGTCAGTAGATGAAAAATTACTGGCAGAAATCAAGGGTAGGCCTAAACTGGCTTAAAAGTATCTTCCTAAAGGCAAGCCAAGGACTTTACATCAAAGGTAGATGATGAGGAACTTGATCACCTATCAAGGGTGATCAGATATCAAGGGTAAGGGATTGACTTAAGGATTCTTTGGTTAAGACTCAGGTAGACATGGGACATAGCCTAAGAATGAGGCCTGGACAAACAGAGGGCTGAGAAGAGATGGTCTAACATTCGGTCAAGCAGAGAGTCTTTGTCATGTATGATCTGTATGCCAAAAACTATAAAACATCGTCAAAAAAAATTTAAAAAGACCTAAATAAATGAAAAGACATCTCATGTTCATGGATCAGCTTAATATTGTTGAATTTGGCAGTATTTCCCAAATTGATCTACAGATTCAACACAATCCCTATGAAAATTCCAGCTACCTTTTTTTTTTCAGAAACTGCAAAAAATTCTTATGGAAAGGAAAGGTACCCAGAATAGACAAAGCAATCCAGAAAAAGAGGAACAAAGTTGGAAGAGTCATAATTCCTGATTTAAAAACTTACTACAAATCTGCAATAATCATGACAGTGTAATACTGGCATAAAGACAGACATAAAGATAAATGGTACAGAACTAGGAGTACAGAAATAAACCCATACATCTATGGATTAACTGATTTTTGATAAGGGTGCTAAGATCATTCAAAAGGAAAAGAAAACTCTTTTCAACCAATGTTACTAGGATGACTGGATATATACATTTGAGAGAATTAAGTTGGACCCCTTCCTTACCTTATACACAAACATTAATTCAAAAGAGGTCATAGACCTAAAGGTAAGAGCTAAAACTATAAAATGTTTAGAAGAAAACACAGGAGTAAATCTTTGTGACCTTGGCTTAGGCGATGGATTGTTTTTTAGATATGACACCCAAAAGACAAGCAACAAAAGAAAAAAAAATAAATTGGGTTTCAACAAATTAAAAAACACTTTTGTGCTTCAAAGATCACTATCAAAAAAATGAAAAGATAACCCATAGAATGGGAGAAAATATTTGCAAATCATATCTGATAAGGGCCTAATACCCAGAATATGCAAAAAACTCTTACAGCTTAAGATTAATAAGACAGCCCAATTAAAAAATAACAATGTGGGGGGTACCTGGGTGGCTCAGTCAGTTAAATGCCCGACTTTGGTTCAGGTCATGATCTCGGTTTGTGAATTTGAGCCCCTCATTGGGCTCTGTGCTGACAGCTCGGAGCCTGGAACCTGCTTCAGATTCGGTGTCTCCCTCTCTCTCTGCCCCTCCCCTGCTCATGCTCACTCACTCACTCTCTCTCTCTCTCTCAAAAAATAAACAAACATAAAAAATAAAAAAAAAAAAGAAAAAATGACAATGGGGTACACCTGGGTGGCTCAGTCATTTTGGTGTCCAACTCTTGATGTTGGCTCAGGTCATGATCCCAGGGCTGTGAGATCGAGCCCTGTGTCGGGCTCCATGTTGAGCATGGAGCCTGCTTGGGATTCTCTCCCTCTCTCCCTTTGCCCGTTTCCCCCACTCTCTCTGTGTCTAAAAAATAAGTAAATCAAAATAAAAAATAAAAAATATAAAATGATAATGGATAGAATAGAATAGAAATTTGAATAGAAATTTCTCCAAAGATCTATAAATACAAATGGCCCATAAGCACATGAAAAGATGCTCAACATCATTAGTCATATGGGAAATGCAAACCAAACCACAATATGATACCGTTTCACACATACTAGCTTGGCTATAATAAAAAACACAATAATAAATTTGGACATGTGGAGAAATCAGAATGCTTGTACACTATTGGGAATGTACAATGGGTGTAGCCACTTTAGGAAAGTTTGGTCTTACTCAAAATGTTAAACGTAGAGTTCCGATGTGACCCAGCAATAATAGTCCTCAGTATTTCCCCAAGAGAACTGAACACATAGGCTCAAACAAAAACTCATACACAACTGTTCACAGAAGCATTATTTATAATAACCAAAAAGTGGAAACCACAAAAATGTCCATCAACTGGTTTCAATACAATGGACTATAACATAGCCATAACAAGGAATGAAGTACCGATACATGCCACAACATGAATGAACCTCAACATCATTAAGGTAAGTGAAAGAAGCCAAGATACAAAAGGCTACATATTATATGATTCCATTTGTATGAAATGTCCAGAAGAGGAAAATCGATACAGACAAACAGAAGATTAATTGTTGCTTAGGTCTGGATGTTGAGAGCGAAAGAGAAGTGACTGTAAATGGGTATAGGATTTCTTTTAGAGGTGATGACAATGATCTAAAGTTGATTACAGTGATAGCTGCACAACTCTGAATATATTATAAACCATTGGATGGTATAATTTAAATAGGTGAATTGTATGGCGTGTGATTTTTATCTTAATAAAGCTGTTTAAAAAATCAAACTGAGATTATTAGAAATGCTTTTGCTAAATTTTAATTGGATATCTCTGTAATTCTAAAAATAAGTCATTTAAAAGTTGACGTAAAAGGTTCATTTTCTGAGAAATTTATGCATTTGTAATAACACTGTAGTAGTTGGATGCTTCACTTTCAGGAGAAGTAAATACATCTGACAACCAAAAATAGAGGAAAAGTAAGTATTAGTAGTTCATTCCATAGGTTCTCTAGTTTGCATCCAGACGTACAACTAAAACTAAAATCAATGGTAGGAAATCACTTCAAATAACCAAGAGACAAAACATATCAAGAATTGCATGTTTCTCCCTTTTTATGCTTAACATCACTGATCATCAGGGAAATACAAATCAAAACTACAATGAGATATCTCCTCACATCTGTCAGAATGGCTAAAATTAACAACTCAAGAAACAACAGATGTTGGCGAGGATGTGGTGAAAGGGGAACCCTTTTACACTGTTCGTGGGAATGCAAACTGGTGCAGTCCCTCTAGAAAACAGTATGGAGGTTCCTCAGAAAGTTAAAACAGCTCCTCTACAATCCAGAAATTGCATTACTAGGTATTTATCCAAAGGATACAAAAATACTACTTCAAGGAGATACACGCAGCCCAATGTTTATAGCAGCATTATCTACTATAGCCAAATTATGGAAGCAGCCCAAGTGTCCATAGACTAATGAATGGATAAAGAAGATGTGGTTTATGTATACAGAGGAATATTACTCAGCAATCAAGAAGAATGAAACCTTCCATCTGCAATGATGTTGATACAGCTAGAGAGTAAAATGCTAAGCAAAATAAGTCAGTCAGAGAAGGACAAATATCATATGATTTCACTCACATGTGGAATTTAAGAAACAAAACCAATGAGCAAATGGAAAAAAAAAGGAAATGAGAGGCAAACCAGAAACAGAATGTCAACTATACAGAACACAGTGATGGTTACCAAAGGCAAGGTGGGTGGGGGAATTAATACAGGGATTAAGGACTGTACTTGTGGTGATGAGCACCAGGTGTTGCATGGAAGTGTTGAATCACTATATTGTATACCTAAAACTAATATTACGCTGTAGGTTAACTAACTGGAATGAAAATAAAAATTTAAAAAAAAGTTCCTCCCTTTTGACTATTAATCTCATTCCTGGGAATAGGCACAAAACCATATATAACAGTACTATTACTGTAACACAAACCTCTAAATCAGTGCTATCTAAGAGTGTTTGCTACTGCTTCAACTATCTCTAATCACAGAGTTCAGTCCAACTGACATATTCATAACAAGATGTTCTCAATGAAGGAAGCACAGCACTGACTTACATGCTGGAGCAAGCTCTTTATCTGGTTGTAAAACAGTATTCTGAATACCACTTCTCTAAAGAACCAAAGGTCCAAAATAAGGACATGATTTGTAACCTATAATATAACCCAATTACATACTATATGAGCAAAAAGTAGACTCATGATAGCTAACAGTAATTCAGCTTTTACTGTATGCTAGGCACTGTACAATATGCTTCACAAATATTCTCTCCTTTTTCCTGGTAACCTTAGGTGCTATCATCTCCTTTTTGCAGATTAGGAAACAAAGTTCAGAGAAGTTAGAGGACTGACCAAGGACTGACTGGAGGTAGAAGTGACATCAGAACTCAAACTCCAGCACATAGGACTCCAAATTTTGGTCACTGTATTATACTGCCCAAACAAAACTGAATATAAACTATTATTATAATATGTATATATGGATAAAAAAATTTTAAAAAATGGAAATAAATCTTTAGAATGGTGAGACCAAGGGTAAGTAATCTTTTTAAAAATGTCTTTACAGTTTGTACCTGTTCTAATAATAAACGTAAAAGTAATTCAAATAGTAAATCCAAAATTACAAGTAAACTGACATTTATGAAATTTAACAATCTCAATTAAGTATCTTATAAAACAATAATATAATCAGCTTCATTCAATTTTATACAAGTTATCATCTGAGATATTCCCCTTAGAAAGAGTGGATCTCAAACTTGAATATGCATTAGAATCCTCTGGAGGGCTTCTGAAAACACAGATTGCTAGGCCCCACTCACAGTTTCTGATTCAACAGGTCTGGGGTGGGTCCCAAAAACTTCCATTTCTAACCAGTTCCCAAGGCATGTTGATGCTACTGGCCCAGGGACAGTTTGAGAACCAGTGTTTTTAGAAAAATTAGCATCATCCCAAATCTAAATACAACTGCATAATCAATTAAAAAATAAACTGAGCCTGGATGGCTCAGTCGGTTAAGCATCCGATTTTGGCTCAGGTCATGATCTTGTGATTCACAAGTTTGAGCCCCGTGTTGGGCTCTGAGCTGTCAGCACAGAGCCTGGAGCCTACTTCAGGTTCTGTGTCTCTCTCTTTCTCTGCCCCTCCCCTGCTTGCACTCTGTCTCTCTCAAAAATAAAGAAACATTAAAATAAAATAAACTTGATGAATTTCTCTGGATTAGTTTAATGTGCTGAACAGCTTGAGAAAACACAGGCTGACTGAATTTCTATCATAGTTTGTCCTCTGAAGAATACAACAGTCAGTTTTTTTGGACCAATTCTTTCTTTCTCTCAATCAAGAGCTACAAACTTTCTAAGGAGGTCAAATAGTTATACTTTAGGCATCTACTGATAATATCAGCTATCTGGGTATCTCTAGCCAAAACTGATTAATTTATTCTTCACTGCTGAACTTTTTTGTAAGAGTCTCAGAAATTAGTATTGCTAAGTCAACTAACAAATTAGAATGAAGAACAGTTATAGTACTAAGAAAAAACCATTCATATAGCAGGCAGTATCATAAGTAGGTAATACCCATATCTTAGCCAATAATTAGTTTCCAATAGTAAGAATAAGGAAGTATTATTTCAGTCTTTCTAGAATAATTTGATCCCAATCAAGTAATCTATTATCATTTTTGCCCACATGTATGTGAACTATGCCATGAAACATACCTATGTTTCTGACCATGATTCCTTTCAGTTCATCCACTTGGGCTTGAGTCTCCACCACTTTGTCTATGCCCTTATTCTCAGAATGATGCTTCTATAAGAAAATAAGATTTAACTTACCAGACATTATTTACAATAGGAAAACAAAAAGAAGAGGAATGACATTGAGGAATGCTATTAAATTATGCTGGTATTGACACAAAGGATACATGCCATTTCATTTAAAAATTGTTATCAGACCTAGGGAAAAATATAGGCAGCATAAAAAAGTGACAATCTAGGGGCGCCTGGGTGGCTCAGATGGTTAAGCGTCCGACTTCAGCTCAGGTCATGATCTCACAGTTTGTGAGTTTGAGCCCTGTATTGGGCTCTGTGCTGACAGCTCAGAGCCTGGAGCCTGCTTCAGATTTTGTGTCTCCCTCTCTCTCTGCCCCTCCCCAGCTTGCACTCTCTCTCTCTAAGATGAATAAACATTAAAGATTTTTTAAATAAAAAAGTGATACCACGTGTTATAGTATAAAAATATCATCTTATTTAAATAATTAAATTAAATAATATAAAGGTATGTATATTATAATATATCAATATACATTCTGACTTGGGACAGAAGTATGTGGTTCTATAATCTATGCTCACACAAGAAAGGAAAAAAGAGGACTGTAGTTGGGGCAGGGGGAACAGGACAAATAAAAGCACCCCAAATTGTTCCCCACTTCTTCGGTATGATGAAGTAGGGACTGGCCCAGCTTCTGAGCATCTGTTCTTTTATCTGTTGAGATCTGAGTATACATCCTATTTTCATTGGCTTCTTATAGGATCTAGAAATCTAAGACACTGATAATAGTATATATATATATACACACATATGTGTGTGTATATATATATATTTTTTTTTTTTCCTCCCTCACTCTTCCCTACGCCCAGCACCTCCTCACTGCTAGACCCACTACCGCTCCTCTCTCCAATAGTATACATTTTGAAATTATTATCCATAGCTATCCATGGAGTGCTTAATATACAATATTCTGGTCACTTTACCATGCTAAATGCTTCAAAGAAGAAACATTATTTAATCCACCCAAAAACTCCATGATGAAGATGCTTTTATTATTATCTCCATCTGTAGATAACAATCCTGGCACAGATTCATTCATAGGTCACCCACAGATCTGGAGCTAATGATGAACTGGCTAAGTTGAAAGTTTTGCTGCCAGTTCCCCCTATTTACCTTTGACTGTGCATTGGTATATTTCTGGTTGGTGATGTTTTACATGGTTTCATATATTTGATTGTTTTCTAGTGGGAAGTATGAAACAAATGAACTGACTGAATAAAGATTTATAACTATATAAAGGAACTTCATCCCCAGAAGAATGCATATTTATAAGTGTAATACTCAAAAAGAATATTTAAAAAAACACTTAAAGGAGAAGTGAAAAGGAACGCATTCAATTATAATAATTCTTTTTTCTCTCATTCACAACATAATCATAGAACATATGTCTTTGCACTCAAATACTTTCATGGATAAAAGGGAAGCATTTATAAAGGTCTCAACATCATTAGTCATCAGGGAAATGTAACTTAAAACCACAATGAAATATCACCACACACCCACCAGGATGACTAAAATTAAAAAGATAGACTATGGCAAGCATTGGCAAGAATGTAGAAACACTAGAACTGCTGGTGGGAATGTAAATGGTACAACCACTTTGGAAAAAAGTTTGATGATTTATTACAAATTGTGGTATATGCATACAATACTATTCAGCAAAAAAGAGACCTACTTATTTATGCAACATGAATGAGTATCAAAAGCTTTACACGGAGCATGCAAGACACACGAGAGTACATAATGTATAATTCCCTTTACAGGAAATTCTAGAAAAGACAAAACTAATTTATAGTGACAGAAAATAGAGCATAGGGTGCCTGTGGCAGAGTGTGGGGGAGGGGACTGACTGCAAAGGGACATCAGGAACTTTTAGAGTAATGGAGATATATCTTGGAAAGGGTGGTATTTCACAGGTGTATATATATGCAAAACTTCACCGAGCTGATGATTAGGTATTCATATAGATCAGCAGACTTGAAAATGACTAAGTTGAGCTGTTCAAAAATTACAATTGCCTCATGGGAGGGTAGAAGGTTAATGTATGAGTTAAAGAGGCCATTTGGCATATTAGTGGATTTATGCACTAGACAGGTAGCTAAAGTAGATGATATTTAATGTCCTTCCCCATTCCCAGATACTTTGAACACTAGAATAGAGAATATCACGTTATTTAAAATTTTTCTATCTGGTAAGTTTTCTTATGTTCACATTTAATGGCAAAATCAGAAAAATATATTTGCAGGTCAAGGTCTCCTTTATTCAAAGTGCCTTAAGGTAATAAAGAAGATAGGAATCAAAATACTACATCCTAAAAATATCTTACCAGCTGTGCAGCCAAAACACTTGAGAACTCGCTATTCATGGCATATGGGAGTGCTGTCTGTGCTCTTGAACCATATGTTGTCTGGAACCTCTTCTTTATCTCATTCAGAAAATTAAATGCTCGGGAACGTTCAAAATCCTGAAAAGAGACCAACACAGAGTTCACATCAGAAAGTAAACAAAGATGATATGGATGATTAACAACAACCATAAGAACAGCTAACATTACTGAGCAATGATTCCATGAAGAGGAACTAGCACTGACCTCATTTTACAATAAGGAAACAAAGGCTCTGAAAAGGTAACTTGCCAAAGGTCAAACAACTAGTAAAAGAGCTGAAAGTCCAATCTAAATATTAAACAACTAGTAAAAGAAAGAGCTGAGAGTCCAATTCAAATGTTTGATTACTTCCTACTAAAGATAACAGGATCTAAGTTAGCTTCTTGAGAGCAAGAATTGGGCTTTACTTCCTTCATATCTTTCACAGCATCTAATAAGAAGGCCCAGCACAAGAAGATGCTTAATAAATCCATAATAATACTGCAGTCTTTCACACACAAAGATAACACTACTGATAAATACTTTGAATTGGGTTTTTTCAGTAGTGATGGTACACTTGAAAAGATCAAGTGATGTACTCTTGTCTGGTCCCAGCCAAAAAGTATTTACATATGTATAAAATTACAACTCAAGAAACAGAACACTCAACTCTGATGAACCCAAATTTAGTGATATTTCTCATCTATTCCAATAAAGATTAAACCCCGACCTATGGCAATCGTGCCAATTCCATGCCTCTTGTCATTGATCAATTTAGAAATAAGTATGTAACCTACTCCTAGCCAATGAGCAATTTCAGATATAGCTGGATTTTAAAAATAATTTTAGAAAACAATGGGGCGCCTGGGTGGCTCAGTTGGTTGAGCATCCAACTCTTGATTTTGGCTCAGGTCATGATCCCAGGGTCATGGGATCGAGCCCTGCATCAGGCTCTTTACTGAGCATGGAGCTTGCTTAAGATTCTCTCTCTGCCCCTCTCACCCCTCGTGCCCCCTCTCTCTCTAAAATAAAAAAAAAAAAACAAAAAACTACTGTGAAACCAGGGATAAAAATCATTGTGATGGTCACTATGGTTGACACTCATCTCCATTTCACCCAAGATGATTATTAGTCTATGCCAAGGGTTCGTAAGCTGGGGTCAATGGTCCGAATTCAAGGGGTCCATGTACTTGAATAGAAAGAAAAATGACATTATTTTCAGTAAGTTTTAACTTAAATTTCAAATCTGAGTGTAGGTAACAAACCAAAACAGTACCAAACAGTATCTGTCACTCTGTCACCAACAGAAATCTTTTTTTCACATACCATTAGTTATAGATATCTCAAAATCTCATTTATATCATCGCCATTTCAAAATTATTATTAGTCATTAGACCTCTGACTAGATCTTGTTACTTAACAAATTCATAAAGAAGCATATACATTACTCTATCAATTTTTAAAATACTCTGAATACTGTATTTCAATATAATTGGTTTTGTTTATAATAACGTATTTCATACACTTAAAAACATCCTAGGAGGGGCCTATGAGTGTCAAAGGAGTCTGTGGCACAGTAAAGATTAAACCCTGACCTATGGCAATCATGCCAATTCCATGCCTCTTGTCATTGATCAATTTAGAAATTAGTATGTAACCTACTCCTAGCCAATAAGACATGAAAAGAAGTTCACTTCGAAAGCAGGGAGAGAGGACAGTGTGCTTTGGAGAACTTCCCTCATTCTTACAATAAGAGATTTGAGAAGACATAGTCCCTCTTCTCTGAATACAAAATAAGTAAGCATGTGGCTGCATGCAACCATAGGGAAATGTATCTAGGAAGAAGCTGACACCAAGGATAGCAGAGGAGAGAGAAATGACCTTGATGGCATTGTTAAGTTACTGAGCATTTTGGTCTAGAACCTACAAACTCTAAAAACAGCCTACCAATGTGAACTACAGGTCTACAAAACTGATTATGATATACTGTGATTTTGTTTTCTGAAAGTCTATATACATTAAAAAATTCATTATTGATTGAATAAAATAACCTATTTAATATTTCAGATAAATAAATTTTGGACTGGATACAAAAAAGTCACGATTATGAAGACCAATTCTCACTGCACAATAGGATAAATGTAGAAGCTGCAAGAAATTAGTTAAGCTAAAACTCTACCAAAACTGAGCTGATATGCATGTACCCAGACATCACCTCTTCTTGTCATTTGCTGCTCCATATGATAAATGCAAAGTATAGAAAAAAATGTATCTATGGACACTTATATTCACATCATGTTTACCTACCATAAATATAGATAATTAAGAACTGACTCTATTAACAGTATACATACTTAAATAGCAACATGTCTTCAAGTTACTTACATCATCAGTGATACAAAGATATACAATCCTGTCTTGGCAGATGTAATGAAACAAATAACTGTAGGATAAAAGATATAAAACTTACTGTGGTTATGAGCAACATTGCTTTCACTTCCATCTTCTATGTATAAGCAAATTTAGTACTGCCAATGTGAACATACCATTTACCGATACTATCTATTCTCCCTCTCCCCCTCCCCTATACACCTGTTTCTCTCAAGTCAAACTGATAAGAATAAATAACACATTAAAAGAAAGTCTCTACCTTAACTACATAGCACAACAGTATGCACATTACCTATTAAAATGACAGCTGCAAAAGCACAACTGGACTCTTAAGGCCTGAACAAGGGATGACATCTTAGGAGGGACACATCATTAAGATTAACCTCCAATGGGTTATCCGGTCTTCCTTGCCTTCTTTTACGATCTCAAAGCAAACACTTTTTCTACCAAACACTCAACATTAACATTTGTTTGGCATCTACTTGGAGCCAGTTACTGGGCTGGGTGCTGAGGATACAAATAGGCAAAACCATCAGTCCCCGCCTACACCAAGATCACAGTGCAGGGAATTACAGAGCAACATGGTAAAATAGGATGAGGAGAGGCAGTACACGGTGCTCTGGCAACATAAAGGAGACCCCTACAGAGTTTAGCAGAGGGTAACGGGAAAGACATCCTGGAGCAAGTGATGTGTAAGCCAAGACCTGAATAGTAAGTAAGAGATGGCAAGGTAAAGAGCAAACAGAGTGTTCCAGAGTAGAAAACCAATAAACATAAAGGCTTGGAGATAAATAAAAAAAAAAAAAGCACATAATGGGTTTAGTAAAGTCAAAAGAGTCCACATGACTAGAGTCCACATGACTAGAGTATGAAATGGAAAGATAATTTGGCTGCACAGATGAGGCTATGGAAGTAAGCAAATACTAGGTTATAGAATACGTTACAACCTCACTATGCTTTATCCCCAGAGTAATGAACAAGCATCAGAGGGTTTTAGCCTGAGGAGAATGTGGTAAGATCGGCCACGTAAAGGGATGTTTTGGCTAGAACACGGAAAACAGACTGAAAGGAGGACCTGACAGGAGACTGCTGTAGTAAAGCAGGTAAGCAAATGAGGAGGGAAATAAACTAAAGTACTATGGGCAATGGAAAAGAAAAGAGAAGAAATAGAACAGAACTTGACAACTGGCTATTGGAAGTGAAGCAGAGGGATAACTCAATTTTGCCTCCTGGATTTTACCTTGGGCAAGTGGATAGATAGGAGTACCTCTTGAATTATACTTTTAATGTCCATATAGAAGCTTAATATGAATAACAAGGAGGTATGGGGAACTCAGGCAAAATGTCTTCCTCCACTACTCTAAAACCGTTCACATCAATCCCATCAATGGCTTCCACATCGCCATGTCCAGTGGCTCTCTCTGAAACATGGTAGTGTTGACCACTTCCTTCTTCTGAAAAGTGTTTTCTCTCCACTAGATTTCCTAACACCAGGCTTGCCTGGTTAATGTGGTAGTCTCTTTCCCTCTCTATTGATGTCTTCCAGCATCTTCAGCTCCCTGCTCTTTTCTCACACACTCCCTGGATGGTGGCATCCACTGTCATGTTTCGTTGTTGTTTGTTTTCAGCTACCACAATTATGATGATGATTCTCACATCTAGATCTGACCTACTTCCTGAGCTCCAGGCTTACATACACTACTGTCTACTAGACATACCCAACTGGACATACCAGTGACAACTTAAACACAATGTTCAAAATGGAAGTCATCAGTTTCCCCACAAAATTTGTTTCTCCTAAACCACATTAGGGAGTAACTTGGTGCAAAGACCACAAAAAGTTACAAGGCATGGTCCCTGCCACCGAGGAGCCTACCGTCAGGGGACAGAGACAAAAAAAAAGATTGCAATTATGATACAGAGTGCTAAGTGCTACAATATGAATAAACAAAGGATGCTATGGAGACAAGCAAAAGGGAGGCACTTGGTCTGGTCTTGGAGTTCAGAGTTTCTAGAAAAGGAAATATCAAAGCTCAGAAAGACAAAGTCAGATTTTTAAAAAAGATAAACATTTTCCAGTAAAAGGTAATAGCTGCTGCAAAGAATAGGAAGAGAGAAAAAACCCAGCACTGAAATGAAAATAGCTGAGTATGGCTGGAGAACAAAACCAAAGGCTAAAGTAGTGACAGATGAGACCAGAGAAGGAAGCAGTGGCAGATCTTGAAGAATCTTCCTAGTCTCATTAATAACTTTACCGACTGCACAGAGTAAGTGCTGAAGAAAAGGGACATGATCAGAACTGCCCTTTTAGGACTAAAGTAATAATGAAGAAAATAGTTCATCTGGGACCTGTAAAATTAGCAAAAGTTTACCAGGGGGGCTAGGAGGAGGAAGACAGTCCAAAAGCATGAAAAAAATATATATATACATATATAACAAAGCCGGGAATAACACAGCTAGGACAGGGTATGGCAAGGAGTCCTAAGGAGATAAGGGTAGAAAGGTCAGGAATGGACAAAATTGTGAAGGCAGAGTTTGGCCTTTACTCTAAAAGCAATGGGTTTTAAGCCAGAAAGTGCAATCACAGGAATATGCAAAACAGATTAAAGGAAGGAGCAACCAGAAGCCGAATGGTTAGGAGGAAGCTATTAAAAATGAAAAACAATAAAGGCCTAAACTACCACTATGACAAGTGGGGACAGAGGAAATGGAATGGATTGAAAAATGTCTTGTAGGAGAATGGCAACGATTTGGTGAGAAAGTCAAATACGATTCTTAAATTTTAGGCTTAGCCAACTGAATGACTGGTGATGTTGTTAAAGAAGAAAGAAATAGCAAGAGGAAGATCAGATTCAGGCAGAAATGGTTGTAATACAGTAAAAAAATGGACTTTTTTCTTCTGGTGTACAATAGTTAAAGATATTTTTAATAGAGATGATGGAACATGATTATAAGAAAGAAACTAAGACAGAAGATTAAAAGGAAAAAACTCAGTGATGGAGCCTCACTCTAGAGAATACTGGGCAGGGGTAGATTAGGAAGCAGGTGGGGAGGCATGGCAGGTGCATAATGTTTCCTTCTTGTACTATAACCATATTTTCACTGGATTACATACTCTAGCTTCCCTTGTAGTTAGATATGGCTATGTGACTAAATTCTGGTTGATAAACTGCGAGTGGAAGGTATATCCCCTACTTCCCAGTCTTGCCTCTAGAAGGTCTGAATGTGCTTTTCCTGGGCATTTTCCTGAGAACTGACTCGGAACACAGAGACCACAAGCCTAATAAGTCTGACAAAATTATAAAGCCAGACTCACAAGAAACTGGGATCACTTGACCCCTAAGACCACGTCTGGACCGGTAAACTATACCAGCGGGCAGCAGACTACAAAACCTGTATAGTTCCCAAAGATGACACACTCTCTAAAGAGCACCCATTTTGGATGTGGCCAGATGATAACGGACCAGGAAGAGCCTCGTGGAGAACAAAGCCAAGATTCAGGGAGAAAAGACAAGGGAGTTCTTCCAATAAAGCAGAACCACTAACCACTCTAGGATCAGAACAGGAAGTCTTTGAAATGGCTGTAAAGTAGTTATTTGAACACTGCTGGGAAGCAGTGACCTCTACGTGTTTCTCATTGTTCCCTTTTCTAAATTGGAGTTTGTAACTTCCACTGTGGTGATGTTGTTCTTCTTCTACAATTGTCTATTGGGTTGGCAGGGGGAGCAGGGGGAACATATGACTTCTCTTTTAGTTTATGGTCAGTAGGTCACAGGAGCCACACCTGGGCCTGATGGAGAAGACTGCATGTCACCCAGACTCTCTGAGCTGGACAGTGACCAGGAGTCTTTCGGGCCATCTCCTGCAGAGAGGATACGTGTTCTAGGTTTGAAAGGAAAGTACACACAGATATTTGAGTGGCCCAAAAGAGCAGAATGGAAGACTGCACAAGTTGTCTCCTAATATCCTCTAACTTCTAGAGCAATAGAATTTTAGCTGAACATACAGTTGCACAGCTATAAAGGACACATTCTAACCTCCCTTCTAGCTAGGTTAGCTACATAACTATGTAGAGAAAAATAAAACGTAAGCAGAAACTTCTGAACAATAAAACATCGGCCTACTTCTGGACTTGGCCTTTAAAAACACTGGGCAAGTGCAGGGAGTTAACAAGACTAAAGGAGCTGCCCTGGCCACAGCTAATCAAAGACACTAACTGTAAAGGACAGAGCCACCCCACCAGCCTGGAAGCACTCATCTCTGGGATACCTCATTTAAGTAACACCATAATTTGGGGTATCTCTCTTACAGTGATTTAGAGTAGGTCCTAAATTATACAAGGAGGTAGCTCTGGAAAGCAATAAGAACCTCCTTCTGAGATAAGAACTAAGGAAATCAAGATGAGTTAAATAACAAAAGTTTTTTTAAGTACTGATGAGGAAGGTGGAGGCACTTTTTATCTGATTACTAAGACTTCCCATCTGTGCCCTCCCCAACCCATTCTCCAACTGCCCACCAGACTCTAAAGCAAAACCTGACCATGTCACACCCAGCTGAAAACCTTCAACACCTTTCCATGGCCCACAGAGTAAAGTCCCGTCTCTTAACATGGCCTATGAGGCCCTATATGACTTCTCTTCTACCTATCTCTTAGCTTTGTTTTCACCAGGCTGGGTACCAGTCACAGAATACCACCTGCAGTTCCCTACACATGCCCTATGATCTCATGACTCCATATTTCTCTACCAGCTGTTCGTTCTATCTAGAATGTGATCTCCCTACCTGCTACCTCCCACCATCTACTTCAATTATCTATGGATTTGACTTTCTCTTCCATTAAACTCTAACCTCTATGAGGGCAAATATTGTGTGATTTCTTGTTGTATCCCCAGCACCAAGCCCAGTGCCTGGCAATAGTCAGTCAAGTGCTCAGTAAATATTTACTGAAAGAATGAACAAAGGAATACCATCTCTCTTATCTGTTCCATGTTGCACATATCCTAGAGTTCTATAGCAAAGTCATTTTTACAAGTAACATTGCCATATCTTTCTTTAAAATAGTAATATAACTTCAATAGAATAATTTAAATTTATAATGAATAGAAGCAAACCATTTTCTAAGTTGGTAAAGGTTATTGTTCTGTCAGCTTATTTAAACTATCCACCAAGAACCTTGTTTTCCAGTTTTCTACTATGTTGATTATAATACAATTTACTTCTTTCACCCTCTACCCATGCAGAGCAGAACTCACTTGCCATGTGAGTACGTTAGTTTGTTATTTTCAGAAGGTATCTTAGCCAGAATCTGTTCTGTCACCTCCAGGAAGTTTCCTCCACACCAAGCATGTTTGGCAAGGATAGTTGTTCCCCTGGCAACAACTGCAAAAAGAATGGCCATGGCTTCAATCTATCAAAAGGAAAAAAGACACACAAAACTTAGAATATTTCTTTGACATTATCTTTCAAAAGAAAACTATCATATACCAACACCTACCCAAGACCAGTATTTTTTCAATACTCATTTATTTTTTTTAATTGAAGTATAGTTGACACACAATATTACATTAGTTCCAGGTATACAGCATAGTGATTTGACAATTCTATAAGTTATGCTATGCTCACCACAGTGTAGTTACCATCTTTCACCATGCAAAACTATTACAACATATTGACTATAATCCCTATGGTATACCTTCTATTCCTATGACATCGATTCCATGACTGGAAGCCTGTATCTTCCACTCCCCTTCACCTCTTTTTGCCCACCCCTCTCCCCTCTGGCAACCATGTTTGTCCTCTGCTTTTATACATCCGATTCTGCTTTTTGGGGTTTTTTAATGCATGTTTTTTTACATTCCACATGTAGGTGAAATCATACATTTGTCTTTCTGACTTATTTCACTTAGCATAATACTCTCTAGGTCCATCTATGTTGTTGCAAATGGCAATGGCTCATTCTTTTTTATGCCTGAGTAATAATATTCCTGTGTGTGTGTGTGTGTGTGTGTGTGTGTGTGTGTGTACACCACATCTTTATCCATTCATTTACCAATGGATATTTGGGTTACTTCTGTATGTTTATTATTGTAAATAATACTGCAATAAACATAGGGGAACATACACCCATTGAAATTAATGTTTTTGATTTCTTTGGGTAAATATCTAGTAAAATTACTGAATCATATGGCATTTCTATTTTTGATTTTTTGAGGAACCTCCATACTATTTTCCATTGTGGTTGCATCAATTTACATTCCCACCAGCAGTGCACAAGGGTTCCCTTCTTTCCACATCCTAGCCAATACTTATTTCTGGTCTTTTTGATAGCGGCCATTCTGACAAGAATGAGATAATATCTCATTGTGGTTTTGATTTGCATTTCCCTGATGTTAGCGATGTTGAGCTTCCTTTCATGTGTCTGTTGGCCATCTGTATGTCTTCTTTGAAAAAATGTCTATTCAAATCCTTTGCCCACTTTTTAATTGGATTATTTGGGGTTTATGGTGTTGAGTTATGTAAGTCCTTTGTATATTTTAGATATTAATCGCTCATGAACCTATCATTTGCAAGTATCTTCTCCTATTCAGTAGGGTGCCTTTTAGTTTTGTCAGTAGTTTCCTTTGCCGTGCAGAAGGTTTTTATTTTGACGTAGTCCCAATAATTTATTTTTTATTTTTTTCCCTTGCCTCAGGATACATATCTAGAAAAAAATGTTGCTAAAGCTGATGTCAAGGAAATTACTGCCTATTTTTCTTCTAAGAGTTTTACAGTTTCATGTTTCACATTTAGGTATTTAATCCATTTTGAGTTTATGTATGGTGTAAGACAGTGGTCCAGTTTTCCCAGCATCGTTTGTTGAAGAGACTGTCTTTTCCCTATTGTTTATTTTTACCTCTTTTGTTGAAGTTTAATTAACCACATAATTGTGGGTTTATTTCTGGGCTCTCTATTCTGTTCCAATGATCCATGTGTCTATTTTTGTGCCAATACCATATTGTTTTGATCACTACAGCTTTGTAATATATCTAGAAATCGGGGATTGTGATACTTCCAGCTTTGTTCTTATTTCTCAGATTGCTTTGGCTATTCAGGGTCTTTCGTGGTTCCACACAAATTTTAGGACTATTTGTTCCAGTTCTGTGAAAAATGCTATTTTGATATGGATTGCACTGAATCTGAAAATTGCTTTGGGTAGTATGGACATTTTAACAATATTAATTCTTCCAATCCATGAGCACAGGGTACCTTTCCATTTGTTTGTGTACCTGGAAACAGTACTGACCAAGGTCAATAACACTAACACTAATGTAAGACACTTAAAAACAGGCTTAACAAAAAGGTCACAGTCTTGTACAAACTTACGACCCTAAACCATGTTGATATGCATAGACATATAGAGATACACCAAATATGTACATGTGTGTGTATACAACGTAATGTATGTCACACACACACATTGATAGGGTGCATTTACAAATTATACAACACAATCAGATATCACCACTTGAAAATAAGCAAAGGGACATAAATAGAGGTGTTTCATCCTTTTTTTAACTGAGGCACAATTAACAGTGTTATATTAGTTTCAGGTGTATAATATAATAATTCAGCAATTCTGTGCATTACTCAGTGCTCATCACCATAAGTGTACTCTTAATCCTCTTTATCTATTTCACTCAACCCCCACCCCCCCACCACCCTCTGACAATCACTAGTTTGTTCTCTGTATTTAACAGTCTGGTTTTTTGTGTGTCTCCTTTTTTCTTTGTTCTGTTTCTTAAATTCCACATATGCAGTAATCCCATCCTGAAAATTTATCCTAAGAAAATAGTTCAACAGGGGCGCCTGGGTGGCGCAGTCGGTTAAGCGTCCGACTTCAGCCAGGTCACGATCTCGCGGTCCGTGAGTTCGAGCCCCGCGTCGGGCTCTGGGCTGATGGCTCGGAGCCTGGAGCCTGTTTCCGATGCTGTGTCTCCCTCTCTCTCTGCCCCTCCCCATTCATGCTCTGTTTCTCTCTGTCCCAAAAATAAATAAAAAACGTTGAAAAAAAAATTAAAAAAAAAAAAAAGAAAATAGTTCAACAGAAGTTTGACTCTAGATTCACAAAGAATACATAATAACAATAAAAATAGCTCATATTTACTAAGTGTTTACTGTGTGCCAGAGACCATTTTAAACACTTTACAATTATTAACTCACTCAATCCTTTCATCAATTAAATTATACACTATTATGATACTTATACTAAACTGAGCAAACTGAAGTATAGATGACTTACACAGTTTTCCCAAAATTACAGAGCTAGTAAGTGGTAACAGCTGGAATTTAAACCCAGGTGGTATGGTTCTAGAACCCACACTCTTATCCCAAACTATGTAGTGCCTCTACTTTAAAGGCATCATCCATAATAGAAACAAACTGGAAACAACCCAAACCTCCTATAAGAGGAATGGCTCTATAAATTATGGTAAGGTCTTTCATAAACAAAACATTTCTAAAACAATATACAGCATGAGTTTAGGTCTATTTTTCTCATATAATGAATTTGTACTATTTTTTCCATGTAACTTCCTCATTTCTCTTATCTATAGAATAAATTTATAAAAAGAGATGACAAAGTACTTTTCTATTCTAACTCTTCAACTTAATGTTTTTTGTTAACATGTTCAGTTTCATCCAACAGGCCAGTGGTTCTTAAAATGTAGGTTAATGAGTTATCCTGGGCAGAAGAATGAGTCACTATTAAAAATTCAAATTCTTGGCATCATCACCTGAAATTCTGATTCAGTAGGCTTGAGGTGACACCATGGAAATACGTATTTAAGACAAGCCTGTCTGGATGCAGGTGATTCACACAACGATATTTTGTGAAATACAGCAACAGACCATAAAAATGCTTGAGGTCAGGGAATCCTGAGACTCCTTCCTGGAATCTCACACTAAAAGACAGCATACAGAGAAGAAGCACTCATCTGTCACTTGAGCTAAACACCTCCAGGGTCTCTTCTTCACTCCACTCTCTAAATAAGGGTATTCCCTCGGGTTGTGTCCTTCGCCATCATCCCCTTTCTGGATTTCTCTTTACACATATGTATCAAGTTACAATTTCCAAATCACTTTCTTGTATATTATATCCCTTGATCCTAAAAGCCTCAACTGACCCTATAACATGCCTCAGGTACTGCTTCACTTCTTAAAATCACAATCTACACACTATCTCTGCTTCTCTAGTTCTTACCTCTTCAACTTACTATAATCTGGGTTTTGCCCTAAAGAGTCCACAAAACCATGCTTGCTAAGATCATCAACAGCCTCTATGCGACAAAATTCAGTGGACACTTCTCTATTATCACTTACTTGACCTCTTAGGAACAGTCAACATTGCTGACTAACCCTCCTTCTTGAGACACTCCTACATGTCTGGATGCTCCTTGTTTTCTTTTTGAGCCCTCCTCTTCTAGCTAACTTCTAAATGTTGACTTTCCATGGGTATTAGTTCTACGCTCTCATCCCAAGAAGAGCTCATCTACACCTGTTATTTTAAACATGATTTATTTGCTGAAGACATTGCATATAGAAAAAAAACAAAAACAAAAACAAAGGCACAACCAAAGTTAAGGGAAAACCAAAGACAAAATTCACGGCACAACAAATAGTTGAGAGAAAAGTAGATGAACAGAGACCCACAAAGAAGACTGAGGAGGACCAACTGAGAAAGTCAGAGGAAAGCCAGAAGAGTGTGGTGGCCTGAAAGCCAAAGGGAAAGCAAGCTTCAAGAAGGAACAAGTGTCAGCTACTACCTGTGTTCACTGATGCATAGTAGGGAGACTGTAAAAGAGCCACTAAAATTCAATAGAGAAGCAAGTCATTAGTCAAAGAGATATGTAGTAGAATGGAACAAAACCACAAAGAGAAACAGAGACAAGAAATTATATGGTCCATGAGACAGATAAAAAAGTAGCAGCTTCAGTCCCTTAGCAGCTTCAAGAAGTAAACTCAATTTGGCAACAATACAAAAAGTCTACTGTCTTAGTGGACCAGAAGTTCATTATGAACTGACATCAGGTAATTGCTTAAAATGCTTACATAATCCTAAATTATATTAAGAAACAGTGTCTTGATCTTTTAAAGTACTATTACCATTATACTCTGTGCTGGTTAGAATACATGTGGAATACTGAACTCAACTCTGAGTATGGTATTTCAAGATTGGACGGAAGGGCAACATTATGGTTAAGGAACCTGGACATGCTAACATTTGAAGAATGGCTAGAGAAACTAGGAACATTTAACATTAAAAAAAGAAGACTTAGAACGTGACAGCAGCCTTGAAGTTTACATGAAGTACAGTCACCTAGAACAGGGAGTGCATTATTTGGAATATAATTAGGAACAAATGTCTGTTAAACATCAGGTACACAGCCACAGAAATTTTTACTTTCTTCTCATGTGTCAATAATAGGAATTTCTTACTCTCTTCTAGACTGTTAAAAACCTCACCTATTATCAAGTCTCATCTTCCCCCACTGTAACTCTCTTGCAATAGAATCTTTAATGTCTTTTTCAGTTTTTTTTCATTTTTTAGAGACAGTGAGCATGCATGTGGGGGTGGGGGGGGGGCAGAGGGAGAGAGAGAATCTTAAGCAGGCTCTAGGCCCAGCACAGAGCCTGACGTGGCGCTCAGTCTCATGACTGAGATCATGACCTGAGCCAAAATCAAGAGTCAAACACTTAACTGAGTGAGCCACCCAGGAGCCCCAATCTTTTTAAGTTTTTAATTCCAGTTTAGTTAAAGCATAGTGTAAAATTAGTTTCAGGTGTACAATTCAGTGATTCAACACTTACATAGAACACCCAGTGCTCACAAGTGCATTCCTTAATCCCCATCACCTGAACCAGTAATGTCTTTTTTTTTTTTTTAACATTTATTTATTTTTGAGAGAGAGAGAGAGAGAGACAGAGTGTGAGCAGGGGACTGGTAGAGAGACAGGGAGACACAGAATCTGAAGTAGGCTCCAGGCTGTGAGCGGTCAGCACAGAGCGCAACGCGGGGCTCTAACTAAAGAACTGTGAGATCATGACCTGAGCCGAAGTTGGACGCTTAACCGACTGAGCCACCCAGGCACCCCTGAACCTGTAATGTCTTCATGAGTATTGGGATAATAGAAACAGCTGTAAAAGAATACTGCATTTAAAGTGAGAAAACCTGGCTCTGCTAATTATTAGCAGTATGTGAATGTCTAATAAATCCTAACATGCTATATAAATATAATATTCAAGAAAAAAATGAAAAAGATAAGCCAGAGAGAAAAGAGAAGGGGAAAAAAACCCAATGATGAAATATAAAGGAAAGCCCTGTCTCAACACAGTTCTCTTTCTCATTCCTTTCTGGGTCCCAGAGCCGTTATCCCAATTCTACTTCCTTCCTGCTAAGAGTCCTGTATGAGTTTCCTGTGGCTTCCTTGACAAAGTATCAAAAGCTGCAAAGGCTTAAAACAAGAGAAATTTACTGTCTCCTACTTCTGGAGGCCAGAAGCCCAAAATCAAGATGTTGGCAGGGCCAGGCTCCCTCTGAAATGTGTAGGGGAGAATCTTATCTCTTCCTAGCTTCTCGCAGTTTGCTGGCAATCCTTCGCATTCCTTGCCTTTTAATGCAGCACTTCAATCTCTGCCTCCATAGTCATATGGCATTCTCCATGTGTACCCATGTCTTCACACAGCAGTCTCTGTGTCTTTTCTTATTAGGACACCTATTCCAGTAAGTCCTCATTTTAACTTACATCTTAATTATCTCTGCAAAGACCATCATTTCCAAATAAAGTCACATTCATAGGTACCAGTGGTCAAGATTCAACACGTCATTTTTGAGGACACAAAACATCTTAGAAACTCACTGTTCCCCCCAATCATTCCTACTCTCTCTTCTACATGTATTCACATCATCCCAACTTGCCTCCCACTTCTCTCCGAAACCGTTATCCTCTTTCCTTACTCACATTATAGGCCTGTCTTTAGGGTGATGGGCCATAAGGGCAACCTCCAACAGCCTGGAGTTAGACAGACCTGTTTCTACTGCTTAGAAGATTCCAAGGAAAGGTCATTTTTGTTTCAGTTGCTGGGATTCCAAAAAAAGATATGCTATGGAGGAATCCAACTGAGAATTCTAGATGTAGTTTTTTATAGAGGAATTATTAAATTGTGAAGGTCTTTAAGTCCATTAAATTAAAGATTAAGTAAGATGTTACCAGCTGGTAGGGGCGCCTGGGTGGCGCAGTCGGTTAAGCCTCCGACTTCAGCCAGGTCACGATCTTGCGGTCTGTGAGTTTGAGCCCCGCGTCAGGCTCTGAGCTGATGGCCCAGAGCCTGGAGCCTGTTTCCTATTCTGTGTCTCCCTCTCTCTCTGCCCCTCCCCCATTCATGCTCTGTCTCTCTCTGTCCCAAAAATAAATAAACGTTGAAAAAAAAAAAAAAAAAAAAAAAAAAAAAAGATGTTACCAGCTGGCATAACAACTGAAATGTCCTGAATAGCATTATTTATAAAGAAAAAGGCATCAAGTTTCAAATAATCTTAAAAAGGAATTTTTGGAATATATCCATTAGTAAGTAATGGATTACCTGTATTAAAAACAAAGTGCTTCCCATACCCCATCCAGAAAAAAAAATAAAAATAAAAAAATAAAAACAAATTGCTAACAAAATAGCACAGCAACAATACAAACACTGCTCCTCAGTGGAGGCATCTTCAAGTAGAGGTTGAAGACTGTTTTAGAGAACTGAGCAAAGAAAAAGGCCAAGTCAATTTTTCTCACATTCAAGTCTATGTGTTCTGACAAATTTTTTAACGTTGATTTATTTTTGAGAAAGAGAGAGAGACAGAAGGAGGGGCAGAGAGGGAGACAGAGGGTCTGAAGCTGGCTCTGTGCTGACAGCAGAGCCCAATGTGGGGCTCAAACTCACCAACTGTGGGATAATAACCTAAGTAAAAAAGTCAGATGCTTAACCAACTGAATGACCCAGGCACTCCTAATTTTTTAATTCTATATTTTTATTTTGATAACATCAAAAAATTTATGTAAATATTCTGGATCTACACATACACCTTATAAACGAGCAATGGCACACAATTCCATGCTGCATTTGCATTATGAAGGCCTAAGTGCCAAGAAATTCTCTAAAATGACAGTGCCTAATTTTGAATGTCTTGGAAGCATGTGTCTGGCTGCTCTTAGGCTAGCAAATCCTAAAATCATAATGACAATAATGACTCAAGAACTCCTGTATTCTTGTTGTGTTTTTTAATCAGTTACAAAGACATAATTTATCTTTTGCAGTAACAATTTACAATTGAAATCTATCTGCATAATAAAAACCTTTTGTTTGAAGAATTAAGACTTGACATGCTGAAGATGACAGAGTAGCAGAATAACATTAACAATTATCTCAGGCTAAGGAGAAAATAATACTTAAAGATATGTCTGAACCAAGCAGAAACCAAATGATACTATAATGTGTTTTATGAATAAAGGATGTGCAACTGTTCAAACAAAAAAGAAGTGGAAGAATTAACTTCTGACATAGCCCATGGTTATAGTCAGTGTAAAATCAAAAGAACACATTCTGTATCATTATTTATATTATTGCAAGGGGATGTGTTATGTTAATCCCTGCAACAGTTTATTAGTAGAATGTTCCACAGGAAATACATAATGGCAATTAGATTTTTTCCACCTTTTTATACTATTAAATTGGCCCAATAAATTAAATGGGAGAGGGGCATGGAAAGTGCTCAGGAAAGGATGGGAACTCATTCTAGGGGGGAGCTATGGAACAAGAGAAGCTATAGGAGTGAGATCAAATTAGGGAAGGCAAACTAGCCTGATGAGATGGAATGGTCCACATTTGGTGGTTGGGAAGGACTAGGGATAAGTCTAATGACCTTATATAAAGAAGGCCTTGTATAAGTTAAGTAATTAATGGATTGGATCAAATAGTTTTTCTATTTCAGTTCAACACAGATGTCCTAAGGGTTTACTATATGGCAACCAATGTAGTAGACACTGGTGGCATGAAGGCCATTAAGAAAGGACCTCTATACTCAAGGGAGCCATAGTATAATTGGAAAGAAAGACATAAACAAATAAATGAAATAAAGTATAACCAGTGAATAATCTAAAAATGCACACAATTGTTCAGATTTCTTACAGTTTTGTGATTATTTCACCTGGGTGAAGAAAAAAAAAAACAGGTGTCAGCCTGTGTATTAGGAATTTCCTCAGCATAAAGAAGATGTGGTATATATACACAATGGAATATTACTCAGCCATCAAAATAATTAACCAATGTGGATGGATCTGGAGGGTATTATGCTAAGCAAAATAAGTCAGAGAAAGACCAATACCATACGACTTCACCCATATGTGGAATTTAAGAAACAAACAGATGAACATATGGGGGGGCGGGAGGAAAAAGAGGGAAACAAACCATAAGAGTCTTAAAGACAGGAGAACAAACTGAGGGTTGATGGAGGGAGGTGGGAGGGCTCGATGGGTGACGGGTATTAGGAGGTCGCTTGTTATGATGAGTACTGGATGTTGTACTTAAGTGATGAATCACTGGATTCTACTCCTGAAACCAAAAATGCACTGTATGTTGGGGCACCTGAGTGGTTCAGTTGGTTAAGTGTCCGACTTCGGCTCAGGTCATGGTCTCATGGTTCATGAGCCCAAGCCCTGTGTCTGGTTCTGTGCTGACAGCTTGGAGCCTGGAGCCTGCTTCGGATTCCTTGTCTCCCTCTCTCTGCCCCTCCCCTGCTCTCTCTCTCTCTCTCTCAAAAATAAATATTAATTTTTTTAAAAAAAATAATGCACTGTATGTTAACTAGAAATAAAAATTTGAAAAGGAAAAAATATATGTAACTCAGATTTTTACAAAAGTATTTCATTAACATACTGTTAAAATTATTTCTCTTTGGAAGAAAGGTAAAAGTCTATTTTATCATTACTGGCTTTCCAGTGCCCAGCACAGTGCCTGGCATATATTTTTCCCACAAATATTTGTTAAATTAATGAATACTGAGTATGTTTTGGTTTAAACAACAGATAACTTTATATTCAGTAGGACCTGGTAAGAAGGATATTTTGATTACTAAATTATCTCCTTAAGTAAGATAAAGCAGTTGAGCTGCCTTAATCTAATCTAATCCCCAACTCTTCTGTCCTGGTCTTAGGAGGAAATAAGCCAATGGCAGATAAACTACCAATTCTGATGTAATAACCTTAGAGGAGACAGAAGAATGATGAACAAATATTGATATGGCAGAGGAAAATGTGTTTATGAAAAGCCTGGAGTCTGGTCACAGACGTGGTGTATTCTTCTTGGCGTTACAAATATTCTTTCAGGGTGATGTTCTGAACCCAACCCAATCCCTCTGACTTTCTCAGGATAGAAGCCTACCCTGCTAAGTCAACAACCTGTTCTATTTTATATTAACTACCACCACCACCACATCACATCATCTGGATTATTCCTGTTCCCCTCCCCCCCACACACAAACATGTGAACTAATGAGAGTAGCAATCTCGTATGTCTTGTTTCTAGCTATATCCTTTGAACTTGTAAGAGTATCTAGAACATATTAGCTGTTCAATCAATATTTGTTAGACATATGAATGGGTCTGGTCTCAGCCACAGCTATTCAAAGGAAAACATGTCTCTGGGATCAAGTGTGGGGCAATGGAGATACAGGTAGTTGAGAGCAATTAATAAGACAGAAAGAAAAGGACTTGACAACTGGTCGTTTGGGGCGGGGGTTATGGGAGAGGGAGATATAAAGCATTTACCGAAGTGTCCATTACATGGCCAGAGTTTGTTAAATATTGGCCAATTATAACAACATACAGGTCTGACGCTGTGGAAATAGATCTGGGTAGAGATACAGAGCACCTATCCGAGCTGAGGCAGAAGAGGAATGTCAACAATGGGTGGTGAAGAAACGGCACGCGGAAGGATAGAAACCCACGAAGGAGTTCAGAAGTAGGAGATGAAGCAGAAAAGTGACGTCATCAAAACAAGGGCGTAGAGACGAGTCGTCAAAAGACTCAAGAGAGGTCTTTTAGAATACGAACTGAGGGAAAGTTAACATTTTCCTCCTCCTGTAACAACTTAAGTGACGCATTCTGACACTCTTTAAATCGAGGCCTTTTCAGAGGCAGAAAACGCACTTCGCCAAAACTGAACCTACCCGACAATTCGAACCGTCGACATCAGAGAAGCCCAAGTCACCCTTGCACTGCTTCCTCAATCCACCCCAGCACCTTCCAGTCCACACCTCTACCCTCCCTCCGCCGTCGTCTCCCCGCCTCCTGCCGAGCGTGCCCCGTTCCATTTACCTGTCCGGGCACCCCCTGAGAGCGCGTGGGCTCAGGACAGAGGGGCGCAAGTCAGAGCCGGACCGCCGATTGCCAGCTCCCAGAGGAGGCTGGGACCCGACGCCGCCGGCTTCCGCGTAAAGCGCCCCGCCCGCGCGCGGCCTCCTGGGAATGTGAGCGCTCCTCCAATGGGAGTGGGCTGGGGGGCGGGGTCTGCTGCATTCCCATCCCCAACACTTCCCAGCAGCCGCACTGCATTCTGGGAATGGTAGTTCCAATTGGCTTATAGCCCGGTCTTTTGCACAGTTAGTAGGTAACTTGTCATAAACAATATCAAGCGCTGATTCTCCGGCAAAAGAAAAGAACGCACAAAAGGAAAGGGCCACAAGGAGTCCACCAGTATTGAGTCTGCGAGATAAACGAAGAGCGAAGCTTACCCCGCCATCTCCCTGCTTAGTGTCAGCAGTTAACGTCTCCTGTTACTTCACAAATAAAATAGAATTAGTCTCACAGGAACTCTCTACTTTCTCCACGAAATTTTGTGACCTCCTTAGACCCTCAACAATTTTTTCTCCCATGCTTTTGTAGTAGTAATAATAATAACTCCTCTCCTTTGATCTAAGCTCCCCCGTCCTCTTTTCATTCGTATTCCAGTCTTGCCAACTCAGAGTCTAACTCCACTGATGAGCCCTTCTGTCTCGTGACTCTTCAACGGCTCACTGTTTATTCCCTCTTTATTATCAGCATTTAAAGACTGGCAGAATTTCTCTCCTCTAAAACATTACAAAGTCGCCTTTCTCAATCCCACACCCCCCAAACCTGTCACCACACACAGACTTAACCTGTGGTCTTTTTCCCACCTCTCTTTTCTAGTCAAAATTCTCAACTGTGTTGCTAAAACAATTGTCACTTTTCAACAATTCCCATACTTCAAACTTGCAGGATTTTACATTGCTTATTTCCTCCTTCTTTAAATCCTCTGTCTTAGAATGGACTTCTTTAACAAAATATAATAAACTGGATGGCTTAAACAACAGAAATTTATTTCTCAGTTCTGGAGACTGAGAAGTTTCATATCGGAATGCCAGTCAGTTGGGTTCTGGCGAGAACCTGCTTGCTACTTGCAGACTGCTGCCTTCTTGCTGTATCCTCACATGATGGAGAGACATCAGCTCTCTGACACATCTCTTACAAGGGCACCAATCTCATTCATGAGGGCTCCACCCTGCTGGCCTAATTACCTAGAAAGGCACCACCTCCAACTAGCATCACATTGAGGAGCAGGGCTCCAACATATAAAAAGGGGGATCACAAACATCCACTTAATAGCACCCTCTATTCTTTTATCTCTGAGATGGTGCGCATTCCCGGTTCCCCTCCCAGTTCTGTGGCAGCTCATCATTTTCCTTTGAAATGTTCATGTTCTATAGTGCTCCATCCTACACTCTTTTCTCATTCTTCACAAGTTTCTTGGGTGATCTTACCATTCCCATTGGTTTGGTTGTCATCCGTATGTTGATGATTCCTACATATAGGGAGCCCAGAAAAGACTCCTGTAACCCAGACTGAAATGCCTGATGACATATGGGCATCTCTTCCAGGTGCTTAAAACTTAACATAGTCCTCAGTTGACCTAAGACATTTCTACTCTCCCCTCTCCCATAACCTGTTCCTCCTTCTCCTCTAATCCCATGTCAGTGAACAGCACAACCATGCAATCAGTTGCCACACCAGAAAGCTGGCTATCATTTTGAGTGATTTCACTCCCTCAAAGTTCACATCCATACAATCATCAAGCCATACTAATTCTGTCTCCCAAATACTTCACTTCTCAAGCTTCAGTTTTCTCATCTTTAAAATAAGGATAATAATAGCACCTGTCTTCATGGTTTGTTGCAATGATTAATGAACAAGAGTGTGAGGCAGAGAGTAAGCACTCAAGGACAATAAGTATTTATCAAACAAGCATGGTGTTTGTCATTGGTTCTCCTTCATTTGGTCTTATGTAATGGTAAGTAGCATTTACTTTTATTTAGTTTATATTCAGGGAGATAAATAAAAGGAAAAAAATGAGAAATGGTGAGATATTTTGTGCAGGTTACCTCTATTCCATTATTCTGTATTTTTCCAAGCATGACAAAAGTATAGTACTGGTCACAAGGCACTATACATGTGGTTCCAATCTAATACGTGCAGGATATGCCATTCCTTAGTTATTGTTATCAGCTCTGAGTGGGTTATAGACAAATTGAAGTACATTCAGAGAATCATGACTAAAATTATCAGAGCACTAGAAATCAGAAATAATGTCTCTGTACCTATAGTATCTCCTTCACCATCTCCCCACCTTCTTGTCACTTGAGATTGCTCTATCTAAAACAAAATCTGATCGCTTTGAAATCCTACTTGAAACCTTCATTGGCTCCTCATTTTGTAGAGGATAAAGTCTAAGATTGTCAACAGAGAATTCAAGGCCCTCTGTGATCTGGCCTCTTTCTACCCCTCCTTCTTCATATTCTGCTTCTCTCACCTACACACTCTGTGTTAAAGCCTGCTCCTCTATGGTGGCATTCACTCATTCATCCAACCATCCATTCCTTCCATTAATATGCACTAAGTGCCCACTATGAGACAGGCCTGTTATGTATTCTGGAGATATAGCAGTGAACAAGACAGACAATGTCCTTGCCTACGTGGAATTAATACTTCGATACCATGCTCTTTCATGCCTCAGCACCTTTGCACATGCTGCCTCTCCTATCTAAATCTTATTTATTCTTCAAGACCTATCTCAAATATCATGTCTTCATTTTATCTTTTTAATGTTTATCTTTTAGAGAGAGAGTATGAGCGGGGAAGGGGCAGAGAGAGAGGGAGACACAGATTCCGAAGCAGGCTCCAGGCTCTGAGCTGTCAGCACAGAGCCTGATGTGGGGCTCAAACTCACAGACTATGAGATCATGACCTGAGCCCAAGTCGGACGCTTAACTGACTGAGCCACCCAGGCGCCCCTCGTCTTCATTTTACATCAAAGTATATGTTGCTTCTTTCAGCTTTATCCACCACCTGCAAAGTTATGCTTTTCATATTAGTATTAATTTTATTCAGTACCTATTCTTTGTGAGAGAGAATAGTTTCTTAGAAAGAGAATGAGTTTTGGAACCAGACAATCCTGAGTTAAGAGCTCTGTGAACTTTAAATGCTGCCTCATTTAGAGATTTTAGGGCTCTATCAAAGCCTCAATTCTTACTCCATTTTCTCTCACAAAGTAATATTTGTATTCCAAAATTTGTATTTCTAGCACAAGCCTTTATATTGGGAAATCAGGGAAGGTCTCTCTCAGGAGGTAACATTTAAGCTGAAACCTGAATGTCAAGAAAGAATTGGCCACAATAAGATGAGAGAACAGAAATAAAGGCAGAGTGGCTGGAAGGTAGTAGAAGTGAGAGAAGAGTGGTAGGAGAGGAGATCACACCAGCCTTCTTTCTGCTCTTTAAATATGTTGAGCTCTTTCCCATTTTATGATCTTTGCACCAGCTCTCTCTGCTTGGAGTTCTATTACATCTTATTTTCTTATGGCCAGAGGGTCTTGCAAGGCTGTGTAAGCCAGGAGAAGGAATTTGGATTTTATTCTAAGTATGATAGAAAATCATTAGAGATGTTCAAGCAGAGCAGTGACATGATCTGATGTATGGGTTTTAAAAAAACTTATCTAGCTTTATTTAGCATGCCAATATACTATCTTGGTAATAAATTAATGTCTACAGTTTTAAAAATATGTTGGGTAGTTTCCAAGAAAAATGTTCCTGCATGTGTATACTAACGTGCATACAGAACCATTTAAATAGATGGCTTTATAATTTTATAATTTTCAATTCAGAAATTCTGTTACCATTTCATCAAGTTGCTGAAGAATAGAATTTCTTCTTTATAATCCATTATTTTAGACAGTTTGAGTTTATGGAGTAAAGGTTTCAGTTTCCATTTCAATTCCTGCAGCTGCCAAGCCTGGAATTATAGAACTGATGGCTTAGATAACTTAATCCAGTCTCCTAATTGTACACATGAAAAATCTTCTGGTCTTGACAAAGATTACAAAGCTAAGAAATGATAGAGTCTGGATTACAAACCGGCTTTCATGTACTAGATGCTCCAGAAATATCTGTTGGGCTAAAATAAAATACATATATTATACAGAGCTCTAGTGGTATCTGGGAGACCCTGTTTTTACATTCCGCTTAACAAGATTGCATCCTGATGTGTTATTTTGTGGTTCACAAATCGAGTAACTGTTGTGTTGGCATCAAAATCATGCACGATGTTGCAATATATCACTGATCACCAGTGCTGTTTATGCTTCTTTTCTCCTGGATATTTGGTCTTGGGCAAATTTTCTTCTTGTTCTATGTTCAAAACAGACCTACCTCAAGAGTGCCTGTTCGCCTTTGAAATTCACAATCAGCAGAGGGAGCTAACACATTACCAATATCTACAAAATCATTGGCATTGGAGTATGGTACAGTTCATTTTTTCTTTGCAGCTCATTCCAGTCAGTCATCACATATCCTAGTCTATTTCTCCGAGGCATCAGTGGTTCCAACACCAGCTTTGGCAAAGCAGCTCTGAGGTGTCTTTCCCACACAGGAATAAAATTTCTCATGATATCGGGAACGTGCCATTTATTTACATCTGCAGTAGAACAATGCTTCTCATAACATACCAAACACTTTCAACATCCAGTTTTTGATGATTTATTACTTCTCAGTCTAATGGCTATACATAGCCATGGTGCTAGTAGGCAAAAACAAAATAAAACAAAACAAAAAAAACATATAGAGTTGTTTTAATTTAAACCTCCAGTGTCTGTGTGCAACTATCAGTAATAGAATGTTCATTTTCTCTCTAATTGCAGGAGCCATTTCCCAAAAAAACTGCCGGATGTCAGTGCACTGTTTTAAAGTTTTTATTTGTTTGAGAGAGAAAGAGAATAAGTTGGGGAGGGGAGGACAGAGGATCTGAAGCGAGCTCTGTGCTGACAGCAGAGAGCCCAATGCAGGGCTCAAACCCACGAACACTGTGAGATCATGACCTGAACCAAAGTTGGAAGTTTAACTGCTTAACTGACTGAGCCACCTAGGCGCTCCCGGGCATTTTTGTTAACTTTATGTACACATGGGAAATTTACATATACAAAGGGGTTTTTCCAATTTCCATATAAGTGACTAATTTCTTGCTTCTCCCAGCACTATAACAAAGAAAAGCTGATGACCTTTGTGTGTTTCTTTTTCTCCAGAACAACATTTTTCTGTCAGAGTGTGCCTCTAGTTTGGTTGTAGATTATAGAGGTTCATTAGATGTGACCCATGAATACATCTACTCAGATTTGACCTCTCATTTTCAAGAGAGTCTTAGCAGTTACTTTAGATGCTTCACTTTTTAGGTGAAGTGAGATGACATTGTGATAATGCTGGAAGCATTATTGCCAGTCATAAAGAGTCTACATCAACTCCCATCTGGAGAGCAATTTCATTAGCCTTTTCTAAAAACCACTGAACCTCCATACATAGAAATTCCAAATTTTGTGACCATTTCACTTTTTTACTTTTATCCACAAAATTCTAGTTCTGGAGAAATTGGGAGCTCACTAAATTTTCTCTTTAATGGTATGACTAACACCAAATGGTGTGTAACAGAAACTACACACTGCTTCACAGAACACTAACATTCAAAAAGGGACAAGACCAAGGGCAAGCCTGAGGCTTGGTACAGAACATGGAAGTGCAACACTGGCAAGGCAACTCATTTTCTTAAGTTTTAAAGTTTCTAAAGCAAAGGTGATATCAAATTACAAGAAGGGCTAATTTGAATTATCTTTATAACCAATTCAAAAATAAGGGATACTAATGCCTTTGAGGTAGATACTGCTGCTATCAGATAGCAAGTGATTAGGTTTAAGGCATAAAAATGATGGAATGGAGGAAAAGAAAACACTGAGTTGAAATCATCCTCCTTTAAAATTCTGATGGAAAATCAAGAACACCTCCAGTTCTGAGTTCTAAGCATAAAATCCAGATGTGTCACATCTTTTGGCTTATTTCTCATATGATATAAAGAATCTACATTCTAATGGAATAGCAAACCACAAGCCTACTATCCCTAGGGAAGAGGCCTGTAATTTGGCATTTGGTTTTTTACATCTTGGCTCATTCCCAGTTGTTCAGGATTTTGACTCCTCAGGCCTTCATCATGTAACCAATTATTCATTGGTGGAAGGGGCTTGGGATTGTTTCGCCACACATAAAGTGACCTTTGTCATTTTATGATAAGAGAACATTGAGGACATGTAGCTACATATTTCCTATTCTCCAACTCTTCCTTGGTGAGGTTGAAGACGCCCATATAAATTATCCTCACACGTGCAGGGGTAGAAATACATCTGCAAGGCATGATCATATTGGAAGTGCATGTTTTCCACCTTGGAACAGACCGAGTATGTTCTCACCTTTGAGTTTTTGCATCCGCTGCTTACTCAGCATTTAATGCTGAATCTCCAGATATGTGCACATGTCTTTCTTGTAATTCAGTTCCCAGCTTATATGGCTCCTCCTCAGATGGACTCTCCATGACCAGTGATCATTAACATTTTTCTGTTTTATTTTCTTTATAAAATATATGATCAAAATAATTTTTCAATGTTTACTTCTTTACTGTATGTTTGCTCCATTAAATTTTATTTACTTCTAGAAAATATAAGTTCCATATAGGAAGAAAGTTTAATGCTCTTGCCCACCATTGTATCTCCTTAAGGTGACACAGAGTGAGTGCTCAATTACAGTTTGTTGAAAGCATGCATACTAACAAGAAGGACTAATAGTCCTAATACTATTTGGTACCAAATAGTATTACTACGGTAAATATATATTACTGCACTCTATCATTATAGTAATGCTGTGAGCTATTATTATGGTCAACCTCATTTTCCAGATAAGGAAATGGAGGCTCTAAGCAGCACAGAAACTGACTGGGGCCAAGGTTTGCCTATGGAGGTCTTGGTTTCCTGACCCTGTGGCTCTTGTGTAAATTTCAGAACCTCTTTTTTTTTTTTTTATTTTTTTAACGTTTATTTTTATTTATTTTTGAGACAGAGCATGAATGGGGGAGGGTCAGAGAGAGGGAGACACAGAATCAGAAGCAGGCTCCAGGTTCTGAGCTGCCACCACAGAGCCCGACGCGGGGCTTGAACTCACGGACCGCGAGATCATGGCCTGAGCCGAAGCCGGCCGCTCAACCGACTGAGCCACCCAGGCGCCCCCAGAACCTCTTTAAGAGGGAACACAAGGAGTGGGTGGGCAGTCAGTGTTGATTGCCAATATCAGTCCCTGGTGGGTACACAACCTGTTTGCTTCCCTGCCTCTCTTTCATTAGTGTTCCTGCCTCCAGGGCTGCAGCACTTAAAAGGGGACTTTTCTGACGACTTTGCTGGGGTGGGGGAAGGGAGCGGGAAGCGCTCATTTCACAGCAGAATGATTGGAAGACAGTAATGCTAGCAAGGGGCGAAGTTTTTTGAAGTACATCGCCCAGGGACCTCGGCAGAAATGCCCAAGGGCCTCAGAGCTTAAAGCGGGGAGGAAGATGCGGTTGAGGGACAGGGAGGGGGAGGCCTGGCGTCGCGTCACTGCTGGCGGCAACGGCTCTGCAAAGGGTGCGCTGGAAGGACAAGACAGAGAGCCTTCACTGTAGTTCTTCTCTTCCCTCCATAGGTGAGAGGATTCAAAGACCGCTCTTCTTAGATAGAGAACGTGGTGCTCGTGACCCGATTTGAGAAAGTGCCGGAAACGGGCTGGACCGGAGACCTTAGAGCAGCAAGGCGACTTAACAGCCCCGGTTAGCTTTGCTTTTATTCCATCTCTTTTACTGCTCCTGGAAAACACAGGGTTTCATCTCCCTCCCCACCGGGTTCGCATGGAACATTTCTCCGAAAGAACAAGTAGACTGGGGTTAGGAATAAGGGGAAAGCACCGCTGGAATTCACCCCTAGAGTCTAATACAGTAAGGCTCAAAGGGGTTGTTCGAAATCACCCTGGAGTTAGAGGCTGCGGAGCTGGGACTAGAACCATAGGTGGCTGCCTCCTGAACCCTTGCTCTCCCCAACATATCTTAAGGATTTTTTTCCTTCCCTCTACAGCTTGCAACTTTTTTTTTTTTCAAATCTGTGCCTGCACTGGTTCCCTGTAAGGATAAAAACAAAAGCTTTAAATAGCTCTCATGTTAAGGTAATGGTTTTCATGTTATGCTTTAGAGTATTTGAAACATGTGAGTGAGTACATATGTAACACAAAATCAAGGGATATATATGTTGTATATTATATATGTTATAGTATATATAATTTGTCCATCTTATTCACCTCTGGAAAATAATTCCATAGAGTTTTAGAAGCTCTGAAAAAGTGGCTAGAATTCATTCACACATCTTGTGGCTCACAGGAACACTCTCAACTCTACATTGAAGGTAATTGGTACATCTTCACGCAGCTGTGCAGACCATGAACTTTGTTGAGAGATGTAAATTCTTTCTGTAATAAGACTAGGTTTCTAAGTATAATGGTAAGTCATGTGGAAATTTAAGAAGATTGAGGAGCGCCTGGGGGGCTCAGTTGGTTGAGCGTCCCACTCCTGATCTCACCTCAGGTCATAATCTCAGGGTTATGGGATCAAGCCTTCTGTTCGGCTCCGTGCTGAGCTTGGACCTGCTTGAGATTCTCTCTCCCCCCTGCCTCTCTCCCCCACTTGCATGCTCTCTCGCGTGCTCGCTCTTTCTCTCTCTCTCTCTCTCTCTCTCAAACAAATTTTTTTTTTAATTTAGGAAGATTGAAGCAACGTACACGCTAATGGCTTCTATTTAGTAAGCCTTTATTTTGTTTCTTGTTTTTATTTTTTTAATTTAAATCCAAGTTAGTTCATATAGTGTAATAATTTCAAGGGTAGAATTTAGTAATTCTCACTTACATACAGCACACAGTATTCATCCCAAGTACCCTCCCTAATCCCCATCACCCATTTAGCCCATCCTCCCACCCAGAATCTCTCCAGCAACCCTGTTTGTTCTCTGTATTTAAGAGTCTCTTCTGGTTTGCCTCCCTCTCTCTTTTTATCTTATTTTTGCTTCCCTTACCCCTATGTTCATCTGTTGTGTTTCTTAAATTCCACATGAGTGAAATCATATATTTGTCTTTCTCTGACTTATTTTGCTTAGCATAACACCCTCTAGTTCCATCCATGTTGTTGCAAATAACAAGATTTCATTCTTGTTATTGCCGAGTAATATTCCATTGTTTGTGTGTGTGTATGTGTATATATGTATACACATATATAGGTGTATATTGTTTGTGTGTGTATGTGTATACATGTACACACACACATATATATATACACCTATATATATATAAGTGTGTATATGTGTGTGTGTGTGTATACATATATGCATGCCACATCTTTATCTTCTTTATCCATCCATCAGTCGATGAACGTTTGGGCTCTTTCCATAATTTTGCTATTGTTGATAATATTGCGATAAACATTGGGGTGCACATGCCCCTTCAAATGAGCATTTTTGTACCTTTGGATAAATACCTAGTAGTGCAATTGCTGGGTCATAGGGTAGTTTTATTTTTAATTTTTTGAGGAACCTCCATACTGTTTTCCAGAGTGGCTGCACCAGTTTGCATTCCCACCAGCAGTGCAAAAGAGATCCTCTGTCTCCGCATCCTCGCCAATGTCTGTTGTTGCCTAAGTTGTTAATGTTAGCCATTCAGACAGGTGTGAGGTGGTATCTCATTGTGGTTTTGATTTGTAGTTCCCTGATGATGAGTGATGTGGAGCATTTTTTCTTGTGTCAGTTGGCCATCTGGAAGTCTTCTTTGGAAAAGTGTCTATTCATGTCTTTTGCCCATTTCTTCACTGGATTATTTGTTTTTTGGGTGTTGAGTTTGATAAGTTCTATATAGATTTTGGAGACTAACCCTTTATTTCATATGTCATTTGCAAATATCTTCTCCCAACTAAAGGCTGGTTGCCTTTTAGTTTTGCTGATTGTTTCCTTCACTGTACACAAAGTTTTTATCTTGATGCGGTCCCAGTAGTTCATTTTTGCTTTTGTTTCCCTTGCTTCCAGAGACATGTCAAATAAGAAGTTGCTGCAGCCAAGATCAAAGAGATTATTTCCTGTTTTCTCCTCTAGGATTTTGATGGCTTCCTGTCTTGCATTTAGGTCTTTCTTCCATTTTGAGTTTATTTTTGTGTATGATGTAAGAAAGTGGTCCAGTTTCATTCTTCATGTCGCTCTCAAGCTTTCCCAACACCTTTTGCAATAGAGACTTTTTTCCATTGGATACTCTTTCTTGCTTTGTCAAAGATCTGTGGATCCATTTCTGGGTTCTCTATTCTATTCCATTCATCTATGAGTCTGTTTTCATGCGAGTATCATACTGTCTTGGTCATTATAGCTTTGTAATACAGCTTGAAGTCTGGAATTGTGATGCTTCCAGCTTTGGTTTTCTTTTTCTTTTTTTTTAATTTTTTAACATTTATTTATTTATTTTCAAGAGAGAGATAGAGACAGAGCACAAGCAGGGGAGGGGCAGAGCGAGAGGGAGACATAGAATTTTAATCAGGCTCCAGGCTGTGAGTTGTCAGCACAGAGCCCGACATGGGGCTTGAACCCATGAACCATGAGATCATGACCTGAGCCGAAGTTGAATGCTCAACCAACTGAGCCACTCAGGTGCCCCTGGTTCTCTTTTTCAACATTACTTTGGCTATTCAGGGTTTTTTCTGGTTCCATACAAATTTTACAATTCTTTGTTCTAGCTCTGCGAAGAATGCTGGTGTTACTTTGATAGGGATTGCATTGAATATGTAGATTGCTTTGGGTAGTATCAACATTTTAACAATATTTGTCCTTCCTATCCAGGAGCATGGAATGTTTTCTCATTTCTTTGTATCTTCTTAAATTCCTTTCATAAGGTTTCTATAGTTTTCAGTGTATAGATCTTTTGCCTCTTTGGTTAGGTTTATTCCTAGGTGTTTTATGGTTTTTGGTGCAATTGTAAATGGGATCAATTCCTTGATTTTTCTTTCTACTATTTCATTATTGGTGTATAGAAATGCAACTGATTTCTGTACATGGATTTTATATCCTTTGCTGAATCCATGTATCGGTTCTAGCAGTTTTTTGGTGGACGTTTGGATTTTGCATGTAGAATATCATGTTGTCTGTGAAGAGTGAAATTCTGACTTCCTCCTTGCTGATTTGATGCCTTTTATTTCTTTGTGTTGTCTGATTGCTGAGGCTAGGACTTCCACTACTATGTTGAACAACAGTGGTGAGAGTGGACATCCCTGTCATGTTCCTGACCTTAGGGGGAAAGCGCTCAGTTTTTCCCCATTGAGGATGATATTAGCTATGTGCCTGTCATATATGGCTTTTATAATGTTAACGTTGCTCCTTCTATCCCGACTTTCTTTAGGGTTTTTATTAAGAAAGGATGCTGTAGTTTGTCAAATGCTTTTTTCTGCATCTATTGAGAAGATCGTGTGGTTCTTTCTTTTATTAATGTGATGTATCATGTTGATTTGCAAATATTGAACCAGCCCTGTAGCCCAGGAGTGAATCCCACTTGATTTTGGTGAATAATTCTTTTAATGTGTTGTTGGATCTGCTTGGCTAGTATCCTGTTGAGAATTTTTGCATCCATGTTTACCAGGGAAATTGGTCTGTAGTTCTCCTTTTTAGTAGGGTTTTAGTCTGATTTTGGAATCAAGGTAATGCTGGCCTCATAGAATTAGTTTGGACATTTTCCTTACTTTTTTTTTTTTTTTTTTGGAATACCTTCAAAAGAACAGGCGTTAATTCTTGTTTAAATGTCTGGTAGAATTCCCCTGGAAAGCCATCTGGTCCTGGACTCTTGTTTGTTGGGAGATTTTTGATTACTGATTCACTTTCTTTACTGGTTATGGGTATGTTCAAATTTTGAATCCTACTGAAGACCATGAACTGGGAGACTACAAACAAGGGTAAAACCATGTGTTCACAATCTAGGTGGAGGCATAAAATAGACAAATACATATGCATGGTACAATAACGATTGGTATGGGAGATATTTTATGAACAAATTAGGCACAAGAAGGAAAGGAAACACATTAACATTTTATTTGTTGAACATAATTTTTTGAGTTCTTGCTATGTCCAAAATACTAATGGCACAGAAAACAGTTTCTGACCTCTTGGGGATTACATTTTTTTGAGTTCCTACTGAGTGTCAGGCAATGTTTCTTACATTGTTTATTTTTAAATATACATGGTTTCAGTTAATATTTCAATAAATCTGGGTGGTATAATTTTGAAGTCTATCTCTTCAAATTTCAGCAATAACTAGAATTTTTAAAATAATCCGTAGACATCTCCTTATGTAGATATATAAAAGGACATGGTGACAAATGATGAGAAATTTTAGGTTTAAAGAGGTTAAG
This sequence comes from Herpailurus yagouaroundi, assembly GCF_014898765.1. NCBI lineage: Eukaryota > Metazoa > Chordata > Mammalia > Carnivora > Felidae > Herpailurus > Herpailurus yagouaroundi. The sequence continues at coordinate 959,540 of NW_024420049.1, read as the reverse complement.
TACTTTGTTAAAAGTTAATAGCAAAGCTGAAATTCAAATCCAATGTCTATTTTGATTCCAGTGTCCCCTATATACCTTTATACAATGCAGCTTCCTGTGGGGCCAAGCCCAAACTGACTTCACAATCAAACCGCATTTTAAGAGATGAGTGGGACAAAAGTGCAATAGAGAAAAAGATTATTGCTTATGTAATAAATCCCGCAGAAGGAATCTATTTTTCAGTCATTAAGGTAGCATGATTCAGTTGTCCAGACATAATGAGAGAGTTATTCATACAATTTTAGCCTGTCAAATTAGAAAGACCTACATTTAGGACTATTTTTTTTTGAAGTTAACACCATGACTTTTATTTTTACCTCCTGCAATTAAATAGAGCACTTCAGTTCAACAAAGTTTTACTGAGGCATCATGTACCAAGAAGTATGCTAAATACTAGAAATACATGTTCTCAAGGAATTCAAATACTATACGTAATTGATTCATTAAAATACATGCAAGTGTAAGAGTCATCATGTCCTGGATTTTGTAACAGTTCTGGTTTTAATACAATTCATATGACTTCACCCATGACTTTCATCTGTAAAATTATGAGGTTATATTAGCTGATCTTTAAGAAAAATTTTTATGATCTTGCGGTATTGAAATCTATCAAAAAGTTTGCTTTTATAAAAAAATTTCTTTAATTTTTTAAAATTTATATTTGAGATTGCGAGAGAGAGAGAGAGAGAGAGAGAGAGAGAGAGAGAGAGAGAGAGCATGAGCAGGGGAGGGGTAGAGAGAGAGAGGGAGACACAGAATCTGAAGCAGGCTCCAGGCTCTGAGCTGTCAGTACAGAGCCTGATGTGGGGCCCAAACTCGTTTACTGCAAGATCATGACCTGAGCCAAAGTCAGAAGCTGAACTGACTGGGCCACCTAGGTGCCCCAAAAAGTTTGCTTTAAGTGATAGCTTTTGCCTTTCAAATTTTGCTGCATTCTATTGTTTGGTACTTGATACTGAGGAATAACACTGTTATCATTTGCTTTCTCTTGGTTGGCAGGTGCTGGCATTGATAACAGATAGAAATTGTACCACATTTGTATTGCCCAAGGAGGGCCATACCTTAAGAAACTCTCTTCATTATATGATCATTTTGAAATGAATGTAAATGCCCATTCACCAAGAGTTTGGATATTGCTTCACAGAATCACCAGACTAAAATGTTAATTCCTTAAAATCAGTAATATATATAGGGCTATATAAGAATCACTTGAGGGTGTCAGCTGTTAATATAGATTCTTGGCCTATGAAGTCACATTTCTTTCTTATTTTAGAGAGAGAGAGTGCACACTCATGAGCTGGGGAGAGAGGCAGAGGGGCAGAGAGAGAGAGAGACAGAGACAGAGACAGAAACAGAGAGAGACAGAGAGAGAATCTTAAGGAGGCTCCATGCTCAATGCAGGGCTCGATGCAGGGCTCAATCTCACAAATTATGAGATCATGACCTGAGCTGAAATCAAGAGTCAGACACTTAACCAACTGAGCCATGTAGGCACCCCAACGAAGTCACATTTTGAAGGGTGGAAGAGGATCAGTATTTGTAGCAAGGGACCTAGATGATGCTGATAAGCTTAGAAAATACTGGAAAAAACGATGAGAAAGTGTTTAATCCCCCAATCTCAAATTAGGATCTGATTTAATCTGTAATTTAATCTGTAATCAATTAATTAAATAATCTGTAATTAATCTGTAATTTAATCAAATTTAATCTGTAATTTAATCTGAAAAAATCTAAGATCAGATTTTTCACTCTGTAGTAGTGCCTACCGCAGTTAACAACACAAGCAGTTAGAATGTTATTTAGTAGATATAACCTAAATATTTCATTCTGTAGTTTCAAGTCCATTTACTGTCCCTAGCAACTGGTACCCTATAATTCTAGGCTTAATGACTCTAGGATATACTGCTATCAAGGCCTAATTTCAGTTGCCAGTTTGTAAAACCAATGCAAATGGAATCTGTCACTAGACAGAGACCGTGTTTCATTGTTTTCAAACATTATTCAAAGCTTACTTTCATTTGATGAGTCATACAAGGTTTTTTTAGTTATACAAGTAATGCATGATCAGTAATAGAAAAATCAGAACATGCAAGTAGGTAATAAAGAAAATATAAAAATCAGCTTTAATCCTACCATTTAGGATATATATCTCACAAGACTTTCTATATACATGTATAGATGTGCATATATATACATGTATATATGTACATGTACAGATGTGTGTATATATATATACATATATATACATGTATGTATGTGTATAGAATTACTTTAAATGTTTTCTGAGTGCTTATAATTTATAAGGTTGTATAGGAAAGCAAAAATCACTATACCATGGAAAAGATCACCAGTAAATCAATCACTTATAAAATTATTTCTCCTCAAAAATCCCTGCCTGTTTAGCAATAGCCTCTATACCCTCCATCACATCATTGGTCCTCTGTTGACTAATGAATGTTAACAATGTGAAAATTACAAATTAATTGCAAGGTGAAATTATACATCTTGCAAAAGATACAGGATTTCATAAAATTGAAAGTGGTGTTGGATACCTGCTTTAAAAGGCCACAGCCACAGATACATGAATTAGATCACTCAAAAATTGAAGTGAAGAAAATCTATATGGATGATGAGTGATATGGATTTTGATACCAAATTGATGAGGGGTCTTTAGAAGAAAGGATGAGTTTTTCAAATGTTTTGGCAGAAGTGATCCTTTTTCTGCTAGGAGAATAAAAAGTGTGGTAAAGGATACTGTATCACGGTAGTTCTTTTATTGGAGCAATGCCCCAAATCCCCCAGTTATTGTATTCTTTGTCCATTTTAAAAATTAGTGCATAACTTCAGTTAAAACCTAAAATCTTTTTTTTTTTTAATTTTTTTTTTCCAACGTTTATTTATTTTTAGGACAGAGAGAGACAGAGCATGAACGGGGGAGGGGCAGAGAGAGAGGGAGACACAGAATCGGAAACAGGCTCCAGGCTCTGAGCCATCAGCCCAGGGCCTGACGCGGGGCTCGAACTCCCGGACCGCGAGATCGTGACCTGGCTGAAGTCGGACGCTTAACCGACTGCGCCACCCAGGCGCCCCAAAACCTAAAATCTTTTAAATATGAGATTAGCAAGCATATTTTCACAATTTTTGGCCTATTTTTCTAGGTGAACACCTGAAGAAACCTTGTTTTTTCCATTTGTGATGAAATTTTCTTCCCCTTTTTAGGTCGATTCTCTTCAGTATCATTTTAAGTACTAGTTGTCCTTAGATAATGAGGACTTCCTGTGTATAAGTGTGCATTGTATTGTTTTTGTTTTATTGAGATATAAGTGACATATAATATTATATTAGTTCCAGGATTCAACATAATGATTTGATATTTGTATATATTATGAAATGATCACCACAATAAGTCTAGTTAACATCCATCACCACACATAGTTACATTTTTTTCTTTGTGATGAGAACTTTTAAGATCTATTCTTTCAGCTACATTCAAATATACAATACTGTATTATTAGCTATGGTCACCATGCTGTACATTAAATCCCCAGGACTTATTTATAACTGAAAGTTTGTACTTTATGACTACATTCACCTATTCAGCCTACCCATATCCCTCACCTCTGGAAACTACCAATTTGTTCTCTGTATCTATGAGTTTGTTTGTTTCTTTGTTTTTAGATTCCACATATAAGTGAGATAATACAGTATTTGTCTTTCACTGTCTGACTTATTTCATTCGACATAATGGCCTCAAGATCCATCCATGTTGTGCAAATGGCAAGATTTTCTTCTTTTTATGGCTTAAATATATAATATTCCATTGTGTACATATTCACCACATTTACTTTTCCATTCATTCATTGATGATATTTTAGGTTGATTCTGTGTCTTAGTTATTGTAAATAATGCTGTGATGAACATGAAGATGTATATATCTTTTGAGTTAGTGATTTTTCCTGGAAGAACTCCTAAGGAAACCTAGTTTTTTCCATTTGTGATGAAATTTTCTTCTTTTGGATAAATAATCAGAAGTAGAATTGCTGGATCATATGGGTCTATTTTTAATTTTTTGAGGAAACTCCATACAGTTTTCCATAGTGACTGCACCAATATACATTCCCACCAACAGTGCACAAGGGTTCTCTTTTCTCTATATCCTTGCCAACACTGGATATTTCTTGTCTTTCTATAATAACCATTCTAGCAGGTATGAGGTAGAATCTCATTGTAATTTTGATTTGCATTTCCTTGATGGTTAGTGATATTAGTCATTTCATGTACCTGTTGACCATTTGAGTATCCTCTTTGAAAAAACTTCTAAGGAGTTCCTCTGCCCATTTTCAATTGGATTATTTGTTGGTTTTGTTTGTTTCTTTTTGGTCATTGCTTTATATGAGTTACTCATATATTTTGGATAATAATCTCTTATCAGATGTGTGGTTTTCAAATATTTCCTCCCATTCCATAGGTTTCATTTTCATTTTGTTCATCATTTCTTTTATGTGCAGAAGCTTTTTAGTTTGATGCAGTCTTACTCATTTTTTATTTTGTTGTTGTGCTTTAGGTGTTATATCTAAAAAATCATGTCAAAATCAAGGTCAAGGAGATTTTCCCCTTTGTTCTCTGCTACGAGGTTTATGGTTTCAGGTATGATACTTAAGTCTTTAATCCATTTTGAGTTATTTTTCTATGGCTGGTGTAAGATAGGACTATAGTTTCATTCTTTTGCATGAGAATATCCAATTTTCCCAGCACCATTTATTGAAGAGACTGTCTTTTCTCCATTTAGTGTTATTGACTCCTTTGTCAAATGTTACTAGACTAGATAGATAGACATGTTTATTTCTGGGATCTTGATTACGTTCCATGGGTCTATGTGTCTGTTTTGTGCCACTACCATACTGTTTTGATTACAATAGCATTGTAATGTTGTTTGAAATCAGGAGGTGTGATGCCTCCTGCTTTGTTCTTTCTCAGGATTTTCTTGTCTGTTTAAGGTATTTTGTGGTTCCAAATGAATTTCAGGATTGTTTTTTATTTCTGTAATAATTGCCATTGAAATCTTGATGGAGATTTCATTGAATCTATAGGTGGTTTGGGGTAGTATGAATATTTTAATATTAAATCCTTCAGTTCATGAACATGGAATATCTTTCTATTTATTTGTATCTTCTTCAATTTCTTTCATCAGTGTCTTATAGTTTTCAATTTCTTTTCTTTCTTTTATTATTATTATTTTAAATATCATTTATTGTCAAATTGGCTTCCATATAACACCCAGTGCTCATCCCAACAAGTTCCCTCCTCAGTGGCCATCACCCACTTTCCCCTCTTCCCCAAGCCCCATCAACCCTTAGTCTGTTCTCGGTATTTAAGAATCTCTTATGGTTTGCCTCCCTCGCTCTCTGTTTGTAACTTTTTTTTTCTCCTTCCCCTCCCACATACTCTTCTGTTAAGTTTCTCAAGATCCACATATGAGTGAAAACATATGGTATCTGTCTTTCTCTGTATGACTTATTTCACTTAGCATAATATTCTCCAGTTCCATCCACATTGCTACAAATGGCCAGATTTCATTCTTTCTCTTTTCCAAGTAGTATTCCATTGTATATATAAACCACATCTTCCTTATCCATTCATCAGTTGGTGACATTTAGGCTGTTTCCATAATTTGGCTATTGTTGAGAGTGCTACTATAAACATTGGGGTACAAGTGCCCCTATGCATCAGCACTCCTGTATCCCTTGGGTAAATTCCTAGCAGTGCTATTGCTGGGTCATAGGGTAGGTCTATTTTTAATTTTTTGAGGCACCTCCGTATGTTTTCCAGAGCGGCTACACCAGTTTGCACTCCCACCAACAGTGCAAGAAGGTTCCTGTTTCTCCACATCCTTGCCAACATCTATAGTCTCCTGATTTGTTCATTTTAGCCAGTCTGACTGGTGTGAGGTGATATCTCAGTGTGGCTTTTATTTGTATTTCCCTGATAATGAGTGATGTTGAGCATCTTTTCATGTGTCTGTTGACCATCTGGATGTCTTCTTTGGAAAAGTGTCTATTCATGTCTTCTGCCATTTCTTCACTGGATTCTTTGTTTTTTGAGTGTGGGGTTTGGTGAGTTCTTTATAGATTTTGGATACTAGCCCTTTATCTGATATGTCATTTGCAAATATCTTTTCCCATTCTGTTGGTTGCCTTTTAGTTTTGTTGATTGTTTCCTTTGCAGTGCAGAAGCTTTTTATCTTGATGAGGTCCCAATAGTTCATTTTTGCTTTTAATTCCCTTGCCTTTGGAGATGTGTCGAGTAAGAAATTGCTGTGGCTGGAGCACCTGGGTGGCTCAGTTGGTTAAGTGTCCGACTTCGGCTCAGGTCATGATTTCGTGATTTGTGAGATTGAACCCTGTGTCCGGTTCTGCTCTGACAGCTCAGAGCCTGGAGCCTACTTCAGATTCTGTGTCTCCCCTTCTCTCTGCCCCTCCCATGTTCATTCTATGTTTCTCTCTGTTTCTCAATAATAAATAAACGTTAATAAAAAAAAAAAAAAGAAATTGCCATGGCTGAGGTCAAAGAGGTTGTTGCCTGCTTTCTCCTCTAGGGTTTTGATGGTTTCCTAGCTCACATTCAGGTATTTCATCCAATTTGAGTTTATTTTTGTGTATGGTGTAAGAAAGTGGTCTAGTTTCATTCTTCTGAATTTGCTGTCCACTTCTCCCAGCAACATTTGTTAAAGAGACTGGATACTCTTACTCATTGGATACTCTTTCCTGCTTTGTCAAAGATTTGTTGGCCATACATTTGTGGGTCCACTTCTGGGTTCTATATTCTATTCCATTGGTCTATGTGTCTGTTTTTGTGCCAGTATCATCCTGTCTTGATGATTACAGCTTTGTAGTAGAGGCTAAAGTCTGGGATTGTGATGCCTCCAGCTTTGGTTTTCTTCTTCAATATTACTTTGCCTTCTCAGGATCTTTTGTGGTTCCATTCAAATTTTAGGATTGTTTGTTCTAGCTTTGAGAAGAATGTCGGTGTAATTTTGATTGGGATTGCATTGAATGTGTAGATTGCTTTGGGTAGCATTGACATTTTAACAATATTTATTCTTCCAATCCATGAGCATGGAATGTTTTTCCATTTCTTTGTGTCTTCTTCAATTTACTTCATAAGTTTTCTGTAGTTTTCAGCATACAGATCTTTTACATCTTTGGTTAGGTTTATTCCTAGGTATTTTATGATTCTTTGTGTAATTGTAAATGGGATAAGTTTCTTCATTTCTCTTTCTGTTGCTTCATTATTTGTGTCTGGAAATGCAACCAATTTCTGTACACTTATTTTGTACCCTGAGACATTGCTGAAAGCATGTATCAGTTCTAGCAGCCTTTTGGTGGGGTCTTTCGGGTTTCCATGTAGAGTATCATGTCGCCTGCGAAAAGTGAAAGTTTGACTTCTTCTTTGCCAATTTTGATGCCTTTGATTTCATTTTGTTGTCTGATTGCTGATGCTAGGACTTCCAACACTATGTTAAACAACAGTGGTGAGAGTACACATCCCTGTTGTGTTCCTGATATCAGGGGGAAAGCTCTCAGTTTTTCCCCATTGAGGATGATATTAGCTGCAGGCTTTTCATATATGGCTTTTATGATGTTTAGGTATGTTTCTTCTATCCTGACTTTCTTGAGGGTTTTTTAAAGAAAGGATGCTGTATTTTGTCAAATGCTTTTTCTGCATCTATTGACAGGGTCATATGGTTCTTATCCTTTTTTTATAAATGTGATGTATCACATTGATTGATTTGTGAATATTGAACCAGCCCTGCAGCCCAGGAATGAATCCCACTTGATCATGGTGAATAATTCTTTTTATATGCTGTTGAATTCGATTTTCTAGTATTTTGTTGAGAATTTTTGCATCCATATTCATCAGGGATATTGACCTGTAGTTCTCTTTTTTTGTTGTTGGGTCTCTGTCTGGTTTGGGAATCAAAGTAATGCTGGCTTCATAGAATGAGTCCTGAAGCTGTCCTTCCATTTCTATTTTGTGGAACAACTTGAGCAGGATGGGTACTATCCCTGCTTTAAATGTCTGGTAGAATTCCCCTGGGAAGCCATCTGGTCCAGGACTCTTATTTGTTGGGAGATTTTTTATGACTAATTCAATTTCTTCACTAGTTATGAGTCTGTTCAAATTTTCTATTTCTTCCCATTTGAGTTTTGGTACTGTGTGGGTGCTTAAGAATTTGTCCATTTCTTCCAGGTTGTCCTGTTTTTGGCATATAATTTTTCATAGTATTCCTTGATAATTGCTTTTATTTCTGATGGATTGGTTGTAATAAATCCATTTTAATTCGTGATTTTATCTATTTGGGTCCTCTCTTCTCTTTTTGAGAAGCCTGGCTAGAGGTTTATCAATTTTGTTTATTTTTTAAAAAAACCAACCCTTAGTTTCATTGATCTGTTCTACTATTATTTTAGAATCTATATTGTTTATTTCTGATCTGATCTTTATTATTTCTCTTCTTCTGCTGGCCTTGGGATTTCTTTGCTGTTCTGCTTGTAGTGCCTTTAGGTGTGCTGTTAGATTTTTTATTTGGGATTTTTCTTATTTCTTGAGATATGCCTGGATTGCAGTGTATTTTCCTCTTAGGACTGCCTTTGCTGCATCCCAAAGCATTTGGATTGTTGTGTTTTCATTTTCATTTGTTTCCATATATTTTTAAATTTCTTATCTAATTGCCTGGTTGACACATTCATTCTTTAGCAATACATGCTTTAACCTCCATGCTTTTGGAGGTTTTCCAAACTTTTTCCTGTGGTGGATTTCAAGTTTCATAGTATTGTGATCTGAAAGTTTGCATGGTATGATCTCAATTCTTTTGTATTTATTGAGGGCTGTTTTGTGACCCAGTATGTGATCTATCTTGGAGAATGTTCCATGTGCATTCAAGAAGAAAGTATATTCTGTTGCTTTAGGATGTAGAGTTCTAAATATATCTGTCAAGTCCATCTGGTCCAGTGTATCATTCAGGGCTTTTGTTTCTTTACTGATTTTATGTCTAGATGATCTGTCCATTGCTATAAGTGGAGTATTAAAGTCCCCTGCAATTGCCACATTCTTGCCAATAAGATTGTTTATGCTTGTGATTAATTGTGTTATATATTTGTGTGCTCCCGAATTCGGTGCATAGACATTTATAATTGTTAGCTTTTCCTGATGGATATACCCTGTAATTATTATATGATGCCCTTCTTCATCTCTTGTTGCAGCCTTTAATTTAAAGTCTAGTCTGTCTGATATAAGTATGGCTACTCTAGCTTTCTTTTGACTTCCAGTAGCATGATAGATAGTTATCTGTCCCCTTACTTTTGATCTTAAGGTGTCCTCAGGTCTAAAATGGGTCTCTTGTAGACAGCAGATAGATGGGTCTTGTTTTTTATCCACTCTGATACTCTATGTCTTTTGATTGGAGCATTTAGTCCATTTATATTCAGTGTTATTATTGAAAGATATGGGTTTAGAGTCATTTTGTTATCTTTAGGTTTCATGCTTGTAGCGATGTCTCTAGTACTTTGTGGCCCTTGCAACATTTCACTCACAGAGTCCCCCTTAGGGTCTCTTGTAGGGCTTGTTTGTGGTGATGAATTCCTTAAGTTTTTGCTTGTCTGGGAAAACCTTTATCTCTCCTTCTATTCTGAATGACAGACTTGCTGGATAAAGGATTCTTGGCTGCATATTTTTTCTGTTCATTCCATTGAAGACTTTCTGCCATTCCTTTCTGGCCTGCCAAGTTTCAGTAGATAAGTCTGCTACTACCCTTATGTGTCTACCTTTGTATGTTAAGGCCCATTTATCCTTAGCTGTTTTCAGAATTCTCATTTTATCCTTGTATTTGCCAGTTTCACTATGATATGTTGTCTAGAAGATCAATTCAAGTTACGTCTGAAGGGAGTTCTCTGTGCCTCTTGGATTTCAATGTCTGTTTCCTTCCCAAGATTGGGAAAGTTCTCAGCTATTATTTGTTCAAGTACACCTTCAGCCCCTTTCTCTCTTTCTTCTGCTGGAATTCCCATGATACGGATATTGTTCCATTTGATTGAATCACTTAGTTCTCTAATTCTCGCCTCATGGTATAGAATTTTTTAGCTCTCTTTTTCTCATCTTCCTCTTTTTTCCATAATTTTATCTTCTAATTCACCTATTCTTCCCTCTGCCTCTTCAATCCACGCTGTGGCTGTCTCCGTTTTATTTTGCACCTCATTTACAGCATTTTTAAACTCATCATAACTAGTTTTTTGGTTACTTGAACTCTGTAGCAGTAGATTCTCTTCTGTCTTTTATGCTTTTTTCAAGCCCAGTGATTATAACTATTATTCTAAATTCTTGTTCAGTTATATTGCTTATATCTGTTTTGATCAGTTCTTTTTTTTTAACGTTTATTTTTGACAGAGAGAGAGAGAGAGATGGAGCATGAGCGGGGGAGGGGCAGAGAGAGAGGGAGACACAGAGTCCGAAACAGGCTTCAGGCTCTGAACTGTCAGCACAGAGCCCGATGCGGGGCTCGAACTCACAGACCGCGAGATCATGACCTGAGTCGGAGTCAGACACTCAACTGACTGAGCCACCCAGGCGCCCTGTTTTGATCAGTTCTTTAGCTGTCACTTCTTCCTGGAATTTCTTTTGAGGAGAATTCTTCCATTTCATCATTTTGGCTATTTTTCTGTCCCTTATGAGTTTTAAAATCTTGTTATGTGCTCTGCACATGTGAGCACTGCTATATTAAATGGGAGTCATATGTTGTCCAGGGCCTGGCCCTTCGGGTGGTGTTTTCTGGAGAGTGTTACTTGCTCTCTGTTGTGACTTTGGTTATTTTATTTCCCTACTCGTAGTGATACTTTGGACCCTCCACCAGGTGTGCTTTGATTTGTTCCTTGAAGTAGCCCTAGAAAGGAGAACAAACAAACAGGAAACAAAAACATGCAAACACAGAAACAAATCAAACAAACAAACAAACAAACAAAACAATCCAAAAGCAAAAAACTGGAAACACCAGCTACAAGTAAAGAAGAGGGTGGAGGTGGTGCTGATGGAAGAGCACATACAAAGAGAGAAATGACAGGGGAGGGGAAAAAGAAAAAATAAACATTGACCAGGCAGAGAGACTAAAGGGCTTAATCCAGAGAGAGAGAAAGGAAAATAAAGAAGGTAGTTGGGAAAAAGAAATGAAGATAAAGTTACCCAGACAGAGAAACTACACAGCTTGATTATTCCAGAGAGAGAGAGAAAGGAAAGAAGGGGGTATAGAACAGGTTTCAAGAGAATGGATTAAATATATCTGCTTAAATAAAGCAACAACCAGAGTAACCATACTAGAGGAGGGAAGAGATAAGAAGGAGAAAATGAAGGAGGAATGTATGCAAATAACCAGAATTGTCCAAGAATCCATCCAGGCAATGCAGCAGCACTGGTCTGGAGGAGGCGGCCATCTGGTTCCTCAGCATCTATCCCACTCCAGTAGATATGCAGTTACCCAGCAGGGAGGGGCATGGTTTGGTGTGGATGGGTCCCACCTCCACTGTGGGCCCCACAGTCAGATCCCTGAAGCCCCGCCTTGGTAGTGGTGTCCCAAATCACTCCATTCGAGCTGTCCTCACTGTGCTGTCTCAGACGTGGCAGTCTGTCTCACTCCACTGACTCCCGTGCCCGGCACTTCACTGGGATTCAAACTCCCACTCCGTGCACCCCGGCCCTGGGGAAGTGCCTCTCTGTGCAGCCCGATGTGTGGTCCCAGCTGGTTTTGTCCTGTCCCACAGCTCTTCAAGCAGGGGACCACTTTCTCCTACTGTGGACTATGCCCCTGACCTAGCCACCAAACCTGGGGGCGGCAGGCACAAGCGGGCTTTGTCCTGTTCTGCAGCACCCCAGGGAGGGAGTTGCTTTCTCCTGCGGGCTGTGCCCCTGATCAACCACTGAGCCTGAGGCTGGCTCCCCTGATATAGATAGATATATAGATACAGATATATCACATTTTGTTTATCCACTTATCTGTCGATTGACACTTGTGTTGCTTCCACATTTTAGCCATTGTGAGTAATATTGCTACGAGCATTACTATGCTATGAGCATAAACTATCTCTTTGAGACCTTGCTTTCAACTCTTTTGGGTATAGATCCAAAGTGGAATTGTTGGTAAATGTACTTCTATTTTTAATTTTTTGAGGAACTGCCATATTGTTTTCCACAGTGGTAGTTCCATTTTACATTCCCATCAACCCTGCACAAGATTCCAATTTCTGCACATCCTTGCCAACACTTATTTTCTGTTCTTTTGGAATTAGTCATCATAACAGGTGTGAGTTTTTATTTGCATTTCTCTTATGATTCATGATGTTGAACATCTTTTCATGTTCATGTTGGCCATTTGTATATCTTCTTTGGATAAAATGTGTGTTCAATGGCTTTACCCATTTTCGTATCTGGTTGTTTGTTGTTGAATTTTATGCATTCTCTATATATTCTGGATGTTGATCCCTTATCAGATATATGATTTGTCAAATATTTTCTACCATTCTGTGAGTTGCCTTTTCACTCTGTTGATATTGTCTTTTGATGCACAGAATTTTAAATTTTTATGAAGCCTAATATGTCTATTTTTCTTTTGTGTGTCTTTGGTGTCATATCCTAGGGAACCATTGTCAAATCCAATGTCATGAGGCTTTTTCCCCTGTTTTTTTTTATTTTTTAAGAATTTTTAATGTTTATTTATTTTGAGAGAGAGAGAGAGAGAGAGAGAACGAACATGAACGGGGGGAGGGGCATAGAGAGGGAGAGAGAGAGAATCTCAAGTAGGCTCTGTGCTGTCAGTGCAGAGCCCAACATGGGGCTCAAACTCACAAACAATGAGATCATGACCTGAGCCAAAATTAAGAGTCAGACACTTAACTGACTGAGCTACCTAGGCATCCCTCCCCTATGTTTTTTTCTAAGAGTTTTATAGTCATGTCATGCATTTAGATATTTCATCTATTTTGAATTAATTTTGTATATCATGTTAGGGTCCAACTTCATTTTTTTGCATGTGGATATTTAGTTTTCTCAGCACCATTTATTTAAAAGACTGTCCTTTCCCCCACTGAATGGTTTTGATGCCTTTGTCAAAAATAATTTGACTGTATGCATGAGAGTTTATTCCCGGGCTCTTTATTCTATTCCATTGGTCTATATGTCTTTCTTTACGCCAGTGTACCACACTGGCTTGGATTTGCATTTCCCTGATGATTACTGATAGGTACCTTTTTATATACTCATTGGCCATTTATGTATCTTTTTTGGAGAAATGTCTATTTCGTTCTTTAGGTCATTTTTAATCTGGTTATTTGTAGTTTTTGCTATTGAGTTGTTTAGGTTTATTACATATTTTATATATTAACACTTTATTAGATGTATGGTTTGCAAATTCAATAGGTTGTATACTCAGTCTGTTGATTATTTCCTTTGCTTTGCAGAAACTTTTGGTTTGATTCAATTTGACTTGTCTATTTTGCTTTTGTTACCTTTGTTTTGGGGGCCTGTGATAGTTCGTTTTATTTGTTAACTTGACTACACTATGGAAGACCCAGGTAGCTGGTAAATCATTATTTCTGGGTGTGTCTGTAAGGGTGTTTCTAGAAAAGATTAGCATTTGATTCAATAGACTGAATAAAGAGATCTGACATCAACAGTGTAGAGGGGAACATCTGATCTTTTAGGGGCCCAAGTGGAACCAGAAGGGAAAATTCTTCTCAAGCTGAGATGCCCATCTTTTCTGGCCCTTGGACATTCGGGGTCCTGGTTCTTGGGTCTTTGGACTCTAGGATTTATAACAGTGGCACCTTGGTCCTCAGGCCTTCAATGTCAGACTGGGAATTACACCATTGGCCCCCCTGGTTCACAGGCCTTCAGACATGGACTGAATTATACCACTGGCATTCCTGGTTCTCCAGTTCATAGGCATCAGCTTATAGGACTTCTTGGCCTCCATAACTTTATGAGCCAATTCCTATAAGCAATCTCCTCATATATTTATATCTATAAATCTAAATGTAAGTATATATCATCTATATCTATGTCTATATCTATATCTATATCTATATATCATTATTTTATTCTGTTTCTCTGCAGAACTGTGACTAATACATGGTCATGTCCAAAAAAATCATCGCACAGACTAATGTCAAGAAGTTTTACCCTATGTTTTCTTCTAGTAGTTCCATAGTTACAGGTTCTACATTTAATCCTTTAATTCAGTTTAAGTTAATTTTTGTATGTATTATATAAGGGTCCAATTTCATTATTCTGCATGTGGATATCCAGTTTTCTCAGCACCATTTATTGAAAAGATTATTTTATCTCTTTGTGCATTTTTGCACCCTTATCAAAGATGAGCTGACTGTAAATGTATGGATTTATTTCTTGACTCTCCATTCTACTCCGTTGGTATAGATGTCTGGTTTTATGCCAATAATCTTAATGTTTTAATTACTATAGGTTTGTAATACCTTTTGAAAGAAGGAAGTCTGATACCTCCATCTTTGTTCTTCTTGCTAAAGCTTGCTTTGGTTATTCAGGGTCTTTTTTAGTTCCATATTAATTATAGGATTGTTTTCCTATTTCTGTGAAAAATATAATTGAAATTTTCATAAGGATTGCATTTAATCTATATATGGCTTTGGGTAGTGTGGACATTTTAACAACATTAATTCTTCAATACATGGATATAGAATATCTTTGTATTCCTTTGTCTTCTTCAGTTTCTATTATCAATGTTTTATAGGTTTCAGTGTACAGGTCATTTATCTCCTTTGTAAAATTTATTCCTAAGTATTTTTGATATTATTGCAAATGAGATTTTTTCTTAATTTCTTTTTTGGATATTTGGTTGTGTATAGAAATGCAACTGATTTTTTGTGTTGTTATTGTATCCTGAAATTGTACTGAATTTATTAGTTCTAACAGTGTTTAGGTAGAGTCTGTGGATTTTCTGTATATAAAATAATATCATCTGCCAAAAAAGTATATTTTTACTTCTACCTTATTTGGATACCTTCCGTTTCTTTTTCTTGCCTAATTTCTCTAAGTCTTCCAATACTATGTTGAATTGAAGTGGTGAGAGTGGGTATCCTTGTCTTTGTCCTGATCTTAGAGGAAAAGTTTTCAGCTTTTGACTATTTTACTGTTGACTATGATAATTAGCTATGGGCTTGTCATATATACCCTTTATTATGTTGAAGTACATTGTTGATTAACAACCTCAGGAACTTCTTGGGTATAATCTGAAGCCAGCCCCTGTATGTGGAGGACAGGGAGAGACCAAAGAAAGATGCAGACTACTCCAGATTGTTATGTGGCAGATTTAATAAGTAATGGAATTTATATATGAGGCTTCTCTGAAGTGGCCACAAGATGAGTAGATCTCCTCACCACCTGCCAAATCTTAAAATTTTATATAGATGCCTTAACTGGGTTCAGTCACATATACTGTCCATATCACTATCTCAAGGCTATATATTTGGGAAAGCTTCTGGGAGTGAAGAAGTGAAGCAGAATGCACAAAGGACTGGGGAGGGGATGAGGAGCCCCTGATTGCTGGGGCCCAGCTCATGGGTAAACCAGTGGTCACGTCCTCTCAATGACCTCCCCCAATATACATTCCTTTGATACGTAATTTATTGAGAGTTTTTGTCATGAAAGGATGTTTAATTTTGTCAAATGCTTTTTCTATATCTATTGAGATAATAACATAATATGTACTCTTCATTCTGTTACTGTAGTGTATCACATTTATTGATTTGTATATGTTGAACCATGTTGCATGATAGGGATCAATCCCACTTGATCATGGTATAGGATCTTTTAAATATGCTATTGAATTCAGTTTGCTAGTATTTCGTTGAGGATTTTTACATCTATGTTAATCAGGGATATTGACCAGTAATTTTCTTTTCTTACAGTGTCCTTGTCTGGCTTTAGTTTCAGGGTAATGCTGGCTTCATAAAATGAGTTTGGCAGTGTTCCATCCTCTTCAATATTTTTTGGAAGAGATTGAGAATTGGCATTTATTCTCCTCTGTTTGGTAGAATATACCAGTAAAAGCCATCTAATCTTGGGCTTTATTTGTTGGGAGATTTTGATTACTGATTCAATCTCCTTATTCATTATTCACTATTAAAATCTATTCAGATTTTCTATTTCTTCATGACTCAGTCTTGGTAGGTTGTATGTTCCTAGGAATTTATCCATTTATTCTAGGTTAATAAATGTGTTGGACTATAATTGTTCATAGTAGTCCAATATGATCCTTTATATTTCTGTAGTATCAATTACATTGTCTACTTTTTCATTTACAAATTTATTTCTTTGAATCTAGTCTCTTGTGTTCTTAATAATCTAGCTAAAGGGTTGCCAGTTTTATCTTTTCAAAAAACAGCTCCTAGTTTTATTGATTATTTTTTATTGTTTTCGAATCTATTTCTGCTCTAATTTTTATTATTTCCTTCCTTTTGCTAACTTTGGGCTTAGTTTGTTTTTTTCTAGTTCCTTGAGGTGTAAAATTAGGTCATTTATTTGAGATTTTTTCCTTAATGTAGGCATTTATCACTGTAAGCTTCTTTGTTAGAACTTACTGCATCCCATAAGTTTGGTATTTTGTGTTTCCGTTTTCATTTGTCTTAAGATATTTTTTGATTTCCCACTTGAATTCTTTGATCCATTGGTTGTTTAGGAGTGTGTTGCTTAATTTCTACATATTTGTGACATTTCCAGTTTTCTTCTCATTATTGATTTATAGTTTCATATCATTGTACTTGGGAGAGATACTGATATGATTTTAATCTGCTTAAGTTTATTAAAACTTTTTTTGTGGCCCAAAATATGATCTGTCCCGGGGAATGTTCCATGTGCTCTTGAAAAGAATATGTATTCTGCCATTGGATGGAATGTTTTGTATATATCTGTTAGGTCCATTTGTTCTATAGTGTTATTCAAGTGTTCTGTTTCCTTATCCATTTCCTATATGGATGATCTGTCTATTGTTCAAAGTGGGCTATTGAAGTCTCCTACTCTTATTTTATTACTACTATCTCTGTCTTCATTTCTGTTAATATATTCCTTACATACTTAGGTGCTCCAATGTTGGTAGGTTATATATGTGCAATTGATATATCCTCTTGATGAATTTACCCCTTTATCATTATATGACCTTCTTCATCTCTTCTGAGAGTTTTTAACCTAAAGTCTATTTTCCCTGATAGGAGTATAGCCACCCCTGCTCTCTTTCAGCTATATTCATGGAGTATCTTTTTCCATCTTATCACTCTCAGCCTATATGTGTCCTTAAAGTTTAAGTGAATCTCTTGTAGTTAGATCCTATGGGTTTTTAAAAATCTTTTTAACCACCTTGTCTTTTGATTAGAAAATTTTAATCAATTTAGGTTTTTTTTCACTTGTAATTTCAAAACAAGTTTATTGTACACTATGTATCAGGCACTATGCAAAGTGTTGGGGACACAGAGATAACAGCCCCAACCTCAAGTTCACAATGCCAGCAATCTATTTTTACAGCAATGTTTGAACCGTCTCAATTTTTACAGATGTGGAGAGCAGCAAAGTCTGGCTAGAAATAATATCCAGTTAACCATGTAGCTGGGGAATTCAAATCTAGGCTGTCAGTATCCTTTCAGCTATAGCATAAGGCCTCTTAGATTTTTTTTAATGTTTATTTATTTTTGAGACAGAGAGAGACAGAGCATGAATGGGGGAGGGCCAGAGAGAGAGGGAGACAAGAATCCGAAGCAGGCTCCAGGCTCTGAGCTGTCAGCACAGAGCCCGATATGAGGCTCGAACTCACGGACAGCGAGATCATGACCTGAGCCGAAGTCGGACACTCAACCGACTGAGCCACCCAGGCGCCCCGCATAAGGCCTCTTAGATAACACTTATGATGGTCCTGGTAATGTTCTAGGCACTTTACAGATATCAACTCATCTAATCCTCTCAACAGTCCTAGGAGATAGGTACTATTATCCCCATTTTACAAATGAGGAAACAGGCACTGAAAGACTAATTTTTCCACAGTCACAGAGCTATTTATGGGCAAAGCTATGATTTCAACCCCAGAAATTCTGGCTCTTTACTACACTATACTGCCTCTGGGTAGGTTTTTCTTGTTTGGCTTTTGTAATTTCTTTTTTAAAGGGGGGAGGGGAAAAACAGCTCTTAAAGATAGGACCCTTTTAAGCAGAGAAGCAGTGTACTCCTATTGTAGCAGTCATGGAAAATGGATTTGGCAAAGCAGCCAGTTTCTAGAGATCTTTGATTGACTGATCATTCTGAAGTCCTCTAAACCAATAGCCATCAACCATTTTTTCCTACAATCCATGGTAAGAAATAATTCTATATTGCAACCAAGTACCGGCAGATGCATACATACACAAACTTTGTTAGAGATTCATGATTATATGCTGAAAACTTAAATTTCTTAAAAGAATACTTCTCATTTCCTGTGCCATGCATGCTGAGACTTTTTATTCTATTTCATTTTTTTAAACATTTATTCATTTTTGAGAAACAGAGAGAGATAGAGCCTGTGCAGGGGAGGGGCTGAGAAAGGGGGATATGTAGAATCCGAAGCAGGTTCTAGGCTCTGAGCTGTCAGCACAGAGCCCCATGCAGGGCCAAACCCACAGGCCATGAGATCACGACCTGAGCCAAAGTCAGATGCTTAACCAACTGAGCCATCCAGGCACCCCAATTTCATTTAGTTTTTTAAAGGCTGATTTAACCCCTTAAATTTATTTCATGATCCACACTAATGGGTGATAACCCAGTATGAAAACACATTAGGCACAACATGAAACAAGTAGCAGTGACACACACACACAAAACCAGTGATGTGCTTTGAAAGGAAAAATTAAGCAGCAGTAGAAATGATCAGGGAAAAGGAGACCAGGTGGGAGAATACAACAATACAGGAAAGTGAATGGGAATGGAGAGAACATTTCAGAAGATTTTGTTTAAGACAGAATACTCTGAACTTACTTACTGGATATGCAGGGAAAGGGAGAGGGCAGAACCAGAGATAATCCTGTGATTTCCAGCCCAGGTGGCTGAGCAAATGAAGTACCTTTAAAAGGAATGGGGATTTCACGGGGAAAAAGGCAAGTAGTACACTTTTAAGGTTAAGAGAAAAAAACAAAAGACCCAAGAGTTAGAGAAGTTCCACAAGGGAGCAAATTAAAAGTGGTTGATGCAACTGAGATGGAAAGATGACTGAGAAAAAGCACTGGATTTAATTAATAAGAGTAAGAGGTACTTTGAGTGAGTGGTAGGAGGAGCCAAATTCAAACAAGTTAAGCAGGGAGTGATGGTAAGAAAGTGAAATAAATTTAAGTTTGTCCAAACCCCTCTCTGAAGGTATCTTGTCCCAGAAATGTTCATTGGATTAGTAGTCGCATGGCTCTGGCTCATGCTTGCTTGCTTGTTTGCTCTCTGTCATATTTTTGTGTGCGTGTGTGTGTGTGTGTGCGTGTGTGCGCGTGTGTGTGTGTCCATGTGCATGTTCTGGGCTCTAGGTGTCGTAGAAGTCCCAAGCTAAAATATGCTTGTTTGTCTCTTCTGTACTGTCAGTACCTGGTACCAGTGCCTGGCTTGTCCCCACTCCCTGCCACAGCCCTGGCCTGGATGTGAGAGCCAAGGCAGTGAGCATTTCCTGGGCGGTGAAGTGGGCACTGAGTATAATCAGGAGATGCCTTCTTCAAAGAGCATGTCCATGCAGTCACCAAGCAAATGGAAGTGGTAAAAAGGAACTTTTGCTGCTTACTGCCTGGGGAAGGTCTTCATGGACTCCAAACCTGCTTCACAGATCAAAGTCCAAACCCAGCCAAGACTGCTGCCACAGTGACCTCTGCCCCAGAAGTAACCAACTTAGATTTAAAGTAATTATTGCTGCACCAGTTTGCATTCCCACCAACAGTGCAAGAGGGTTCCCATTTCTCCACATCCTCTTCAGCATCTAGAGTCTCCTGATTTGTTCATTTTGGCCAGTGGTTTATATACACAATGGAATACTATGTGGCAATGAGAAAGAATGAAATATGGCCTTTTGTAGCAACATGGATGGAACTGGACAGTGTGATGCTAAGTGAAATGTCATACAGAGAAAGACAGACACCATATGTTTTCACTCTTATGTGGATCCTGAGAAACTTAACAGAAGACCATGGGGGAGGGGAAGAAAAAAAAAAGTTAGAGAGGGAGGGAGCCAAAACATAAAAGACTCTTAAAAACTGAGAACAATCTGAGGGTTGATGGGGGTGGGAGGGAGGGGAGGGTGGGTGATGGGTATTCAGGAGGGCACCTGTTGGGATGAGCACTGGGTTTGTATGGAAACCAATTTGACAATAAATTTCATATTAAAAAAAAGATTTAAAGTAATTATTGATAGGTAAGGACTCACTATTGCCATTTTGTTAATTGTTCTTTGATAGTTTTATAGTTCCTTTTTTACTTCCTCTCGTGCTGTCTTCCTTTGTGATTTAATTGTTCTTTTGTAATGGTATGCTTTGATTCCTTTCTCTTTACCTTTTGTGCATCCACTAGAAGTGTTTTCTTTGTGGTTAGTATTAGGATTACAAAAATATCTTACAGTTTATTTTAAGCTGATACAGACCTTCCTTCAGAGGCACCTGGGTGGCTCAGTTGGTTGAGTGTTTGACTCTTGATTTCAGCTCAGGTCATGATCTCATGGTTCATGAAACAGAGCCCTGCATCAGGCTCTGTGCTGACAGTGCAAAGCCTGCTTGGGATTCTCTCTTTTCCTCTCTCTCTCTCCCTCTCTCATTTCCTCTTTCTCTCAAAATGAATAAACTTTTAAAAAATTTTTACTTCAATTGCATACAAAAACTCTATACTTTTACTCCCACACCACATTTTATGTTACTGATGTCTCAATTTGTCTTTTTATAATATGTGTTCATTATCAAAGTATCATAGGTCTAGTTGTTTTTAATACCTTTGTCTTTTAACTGTTATAGTAGAGTTAAAAGTCATTTAAGCACCACCATTACAGTATTAGAATATTCTGAATTTGACTATATACTTATCCTTATCATTGAGTTTTATACTTTCATATGTTTTAATATTATTAATTAGCATCCTTTCATTTCAACTTAAGGAACTCCACTTAGCATTTCTTGTAAGGCAGATCTAGTGCTGATAAACTCCCTCAGTTTGTTTTTTTAAATCTTTCTCTCTCCATTTATGAAGGACATCTCTGCTAAGTATACTATTCTTATTTGGCAGGTTTTTTTTTTTTCTTTCAGCACTTTGAATGTATCATCTCACTATTTCCTGGTCTGTAAGGTTTTTGCTGAGAAATCCACTGATGGCCTAATGGTGTTTCTCTTGTATGTGATGAGTTTCTTTTTCTTTTACTGCTTTCAAATTTTTCTTTTTGTCTTTGCACTTTGAGAATTTGATTATAATGTGGTTAACCTTGTTTGACTATTTGAGCTTCATGCATCTGGATGTCCATGTTCCTCCCATTATTTAGGAAGTTTTCTGTCATTATTTTTTTAAATAAACCTGCTCTTTTCTCTCCTCTTCTATGAGTCCCATAATGAATATATTAATTCATTTCGTAGTGCCCTATAAAATCAAAAGGCTTTTTTCACTCTTTATTGTTTTTCTTCCCTTCATTGGATAATTTCAACTGATCTGTCTTCAAGTTAACAAATTCTTCCATTTGACAATTTTGCTGTTGAAGCTCTCTATTTCATCTTTCATTTCTTTTATCATTTTCTTCAGCTCCAGAATGTTTGTTTTTTTTAAATAATTTATTTTTTCTTTGTTGAAATTCTTTTGTTCATATATTGTTTTCCTGATATCATTGCATTGCTTATGTTTTCTTGTAGCTTTCTGGACTTCCTTAAAAGAATTATTTTTAATTATTTGTCAGACTACTTGTAAATCTCCATTTCTTTGGGGTTGGTTACTGGGAAATTATTGCACTCCTTTAGTAGTGTTATATTTCCTTAATTTTTCATATTCCTTGAGTTCTTGCATTGCCATCTTTGCATTTGAAGCAGTCACTTCTTTTGGTCTTTACTGATTGGCTCTAGTGGTCTCTTAGACCTTTCCTATGGATCTTCTTGTTCCTCTTAGGGGAGATTCTTAGGATTGTATGCCCTTTCTCAATCCTGCAAGACTGGACCACGTGCTGAGAGCCTCCCACTTATTTTCCCTAGGCAGGGCCCTGAAACATTCAAGGTTATGTGTCTTCTCCTAACACAGTACAGTTGCGCCACCTCTATGTGCTTGTGCACAATCTGTAGAGGCTTGAGTATGTATTTTGTGGGGGTTGTGGAGGGGACCAGCTCTGAGGGGGTGAGGGATGCATGTAGATCTAGGTTGCACTTGTGGAATAATTGGAAGAGACTGAAGGTGATGTACCTTACAAGGTTTGTTTGTGGGGTTCCTGGCAGATTATGCAAGGTAAGTAGTAGAATCTATGCCTCTTTGTTGACTTCAACTCTCCAGTTACTCTGAGTCCCCATCCCTTTTCCCTGCTCCTTGCTGCCCCCTGACTACTCAGCTACTAAGTGTTATGGGCAGGACGAGAATGGAGCAGCTAAGGAAGTCAAATACTCACTTTGCCCCATGGGAGAAATCATAGGCTGAGAGGGTCCTCTTGGCACTGAGCTGTTTGCGGAGGGTTTATACAGGTAAAGTGAAACTTTTGGTTATCCTCTTCAGTGAGTCTATTCTCAGATATTTTGGCCCCAACAAAGTGCTAGAACCTCTCTGTGGATTTCTGTACTTCCACAAAGGTATTCTTATCCATGGGTGGTTGTCAAAATTTGTTTCTTTGTGGGAGATGAAGGCTAAAACTCCTATTCTACCATCTTGCTGACATTTCTTTCCTGAGGAAATAAAACCAGATTTGTCTTGGGGTGCCTGGGTGGCTCAATTGGTTGAGCATCTGACTCATAATTTCAGCTCATGTCATGATCTCATGGTTTGTGGGTTCAAGCCCTGCATTGGGCTCCCTGCTGACAGCACAGAGCCTTCTTGGGATTCTCTCCCTCCCTCTTTCTCTCTGTTTTTCCTGTGTGCACTTTTTATCTCTTTTTCTTTCAAAATAAATAAATAAATAAGCTTAAAAATTTAAATAAAACCAGGTTTGTCTCAATCAAGCATCATGTTCTTTGAACTCTGTAGCACTACCTTATTTGCTGATTATATCCACTTAAAATGTGCATATTAAAATTAAACATGCATTTTTCATTTTATCAGGTCTATCAATAGCTTTCAACATAACTGACTCTTCCCTCTTTTAAGTCCTTTTCTATCTTGGCTTCCATTAAGATACATTTTCCTGGTTTCATTCCTATTTTTGTAGCTACTTTCCAGTTTCTGTTTCTAGATTCTTCTCTACATGGCCCTTCAGTATTGGATACTCAGGACTCTTCCTGTGCCCTTTGCTTTTCAATTCTACACAGTTTACTGAAGAAATGTCTGTCATCCATTCTTATGACCAACTGTCATTAATATGCTGATGACTCCCACATTTGTATCTCCAACATCCACCATTTTTTCAAACTCAAGACTATATCCAACTACATACTCTACATCTGCATACATCTGTTACCTCAAGTTCAGTATGCACAAAATTGAACTAATTACCTTTTTTTTTGCCTCAAACCTGGTCATCTTCTGGGATTCTCAGACTTGATAAATGGTAATACTGCCTGCTCAGCTATTGAAGCCATAAGCTAATGAATCAATCTTATCTCCTCCTTCTTCACCCCATATATACAATGAATCAAAATGTCCTGCTAATCCTACTTTCTTAAAAATCTCTCCAATTGATCAGCTTTTCTACATCTCTACAACCATAACATACAAACCACAAAGCTATTAACAATGCCTGGTTGTGGTGTTTCAATAGCATCTTAACTAGTTTCTTATAAGATCTTTTGCTCCACACTAATATTTTATCTACATACCAAAGAGTAAAAAATTTTTAATGCAAATTTGACTACATAATTGCCTTGATTTCCATTGTTTTTTGCAGCTCCATAATTACTAAACCAAACTTAACATTGCCAGGTCACTGACAACTTCTCTCCTATCTCATATCCTACTTTCTACCCCTCAATTTATTCCAGGTATACTAATCTTCTTTCATTTCCTTAAACATACCAAGTTATCTCCTGCCCCAGGCATTTGGCCATATTAGTCTATCAAACCAACCCCTCCTTCTTATTCTTTAGATCTCTTAACTATCCATTTTGGTTCTGGTCCCTTGAACACTGGATTATGTCCTTCATTATACACTTCCTTAGCACTCAGTGCTCTCACTACTAGTAATTACATGGAATTGCTTAATTCCATGTAATTATTTAATTATGTGCTTCTTTCTTTCTTCTTCTAAAATATAAACTTCATGAGGGCAGAGATAATGATTATATTGTTAAATATTGTGCCCTCACTACCTGGAATATTGTTAAACTGCTGGAAAAATAATACATATCAATATATTACAATCTATTCCACTAATAAATAAAACTATTTCAAATTATTTTTCATTATAGATCACTAATGTCTTTACTCCCTTATACTGAAACATAAAACTGAGAGATATACATATTATAACTATGTCTATGACTTGGACCTATTCTTCATTCTCTATTACAATCCTATTATAAAATGTAACTGAACTGCCGACTCAAAATTTTTAATTTGTATTATATACTGCTTGAAAGTCATGCATTATTCATTCAATGTCAAAATGCCCAGAAATACTTTTAATTCTTCCTTATTTCCTACTGCAACTTTTCAAATCCTGCTGGGTCAGGCAGTGTTGACTCATCTTAGAAAATATACTCATTTGACTTCACTTACTTTGACTTTCAAATAGGAGTTCCTTATATTACAAAAGAAAGAAAAGAAAAGAAAGAAAAGAAAATGAAAGAAACATTTTCTCTTCTCCTCTCTTGGATACAAAACCAAGATACAACTACAACTATGTGTTGTCTATAAGAGTCTCACTTTATTATAAAGACACAGATAGGTTAAAAGGAAACATATGGCAAGCAGTATACAATATAAAAAATAATCCAAAGAAAGCTGGAGTAGCTATATTAGTATCAGATAAAATAGTCATGGAACATTTACCAGAACAGCCATACTTTGGGCCACAAGTCTCAATAACTTTAGAAATAGTGAAATCATGCAAAGTATGATGCACAGTGGAATTAAATTAGGAATCTATAACTATAAGATATCTCAAAGATATCTAAATGTTTAGAATTAAAAGCATGTTTGTATAACACATGAGTCAAAGAAGAAACCATAAGTTAGAAAATATTTTTAACTGAGGCACCTGGATGGCTCAGCCAGTTAAGCATTTGACTTTGGCTCAGGTCATGATCTCCCAGTTAGTGGGTTTGAGCCCTGCATCAGGCTCTGTGCTGACAGCTCAGAGCCTGGAGTCTGCTTTGGATTCTGTCTCCCTCTCTCTCTGCCCCTCACTGCTCATGCTGTGTCTCTCTCTGTCTTTCAAAAATGAATAAACATCAAACAATTAAAAAAAATATTTTTAACTAAATTAAAATGAAAACATGGCATACCAACATTTGTGGGTTTTAGCTAAATCAGTGTGCTCTAAGGAAATTTATGTTATTAAGTACTCATTATATATTAGAAGAAAAGTATTTAAATCAACAATATAAGCTTCTACCTCAATAACTAGAAATGGAAGAGTAAATAGAGAAGGGGGATCAATGAAATTGAAACCAGAAAAACAGTAGAGAAAATCAATGAGATCAAGAGCTAGTTATTTGAAAAGATTCATAAATCTTAATATGATCAAGAAAAAAGGCTGAAGAAACAAATTATGACCATCAGGAATGAAAGAAGGAATGTCACTGCAGATCCTACATATATGAAAAGGATAGTAAGGAAAAATTATGAACAACTTTATGCCAAAAAACTTTATAGCTTAGATGAAGTTGACAAATTCCTCAAAAAATCAAATTTTGAAACTGACCAAAAAAAAGAAAATATAAGTTTATATTTTATAAAGACATTGAATTCCAAACTTAAAATACTACAGGACCAGATGGTTTCACTGATAAATTCAATGAAACATTTAAGGAAGAAATAATATAAATCTTACACAAACTCAGAAATTAGAAAATACTGCTCAAGTATTCTAAATCAAGTTTTTGGGCCAGCATTACCCTGATTTTAAAACCAGACTAAAGTGGTGCCTGAGTGGCTCAGTTGGTTGAGCATCTAACTTCAGCTCAGGTCATGATCTCACAGCTCGTGGGTTCAAGCCCCATGTCATGCTCTGTGCTGACAGCTCAGAGCCTGGAGCCTGTTTTGGATTCTGTGTCTCATCTCTTTCTGCACCACCCCCTGACCCTGCTCACACTCTGTCTGTCTCTATCAAAAATAAATAAACATTAAAAAATTTTAAAAAAACAGACTAAGATATCGCAAGAAGAGAAAGCTACAGAACATCCCTTAAGAACAAAGATACAAATGTACTTAACAAGATATTATCCAATTGGATCCAGCAATATATATAAAGGATAATCCATTACATCCAAATGGGATTTATTCTGGGAATACAAGGTTGTATTAACAATTGAAAACAAATTGTTGTAAAGTAAATGACCATAGGGAGAAAATAAGAGAGAGGCAAACCAAGAAACAGATTCTTAAGCATAGAGAACAAACTGATGGTTACCAAAGGGGAGGTGGGTGGGAGATTGGGTTAAATAGGTGATAGGGATTAAGGAGTGCATTTGTGATGAGCACCAGGTATTGTATGAAAGTGTTGAATCACTAAATTGTACACTTGAAGCTAACTGTTAACTAAAAGGAATTTAAATAAAAACTTAAAAACAGAAAATATTATAATTCACCATATCAACAGAATAAAGGATAAAAGCCTGGGGCGCCTGGGTGGCGCAGTCGGTTAAGCGTCCGACTTCAGCCAGGTCACGATCTCGCGGTCCGGGAGTTCGAGCCCCGCGTCAGGCTCTGGGCTGATGGCTCAGAGCCTGGAGCCTGTTTCCGATTCTGTGTCTCCCTCTCTCTCTGCCCCTCCCCCGTTCATGCTCTGTCTCTCTCTGTCCCAAAAATAAATAAAAACGTTGAAAAAAAAATAATAAAAAAAAAGAATAAAGGATAAAAGCCATATGATCATCTCAATACATTTGGAAAAAGCATTTGAAAAAAATCAAGATTAATTCATGAAAAAAAAGCAAAAGAACCCATCAAAAACCACAAAAATCTTAAGGTTACTTCCTCAACTAGATAAACGGCATATTAAAAAAAAAAAACAGCCCTATTGTTTTACTCTTAGAATTGAAAACAAAGCAAGGATGGCCACTCTTGCTATTTCTTTTCAACTAGCCACTGCAATGAGATCAGTATAAAAAAATTAAAGACATGAAGATTGGAAAGAAGAAAACAACACTATCTGTATTCACAAGTGACATAATTATATACATGGAAAATCCTAATGAGTTTCCAAGAAAACTATTAAGTATACAAGTGAGCAAGATCACAAGATGTAATATGAACATACAAAAGTCAATTGTATTTCTGTAACAAATAACAATTAGATATTGACATAAAAAACAATTACATTTAAAATAGCATCTCCACACATGTATTACGTTTTTATTTTTTTATTTTTTTAAGTTTATTTTGAGAGAGACAAAGCATGAGCTGGGGAGGGACAGAGAGAAAGAGGGAGAGAATCCCAAGCAGCCTCTGCAGAGTCAGCTCAAAGCCCGATGTGGGACTCAAGCCCATGAAACTGTGAGACCATGACTTGAGCCAAAATCAAGAGTTGGAGACTTAACGACTGAGCCAGTCAGGCACCCCAAACATGTATTACTTAAAGTTACATTTAACAAAGTAAGTGCAAACCTGTACAATTAAAACTTCAAATTTTGCTTACAAAAATAGAAGAAAAATAAATAGAGAGATATATCATATTCATAGATTAGAAGAATCAGTTGTGTCAAAGTGTCAATTTTCTTCATATTAATTCATAAGTTTAACTCGAGCTGATCAATATCCCAACAGATTTTTAAAGGATATTTACAAGCTGATACTAAGATTTATATGGAAATGCAAACAATCTAAATGCCATAAAGAATTTTCTAAAATAAAAATTTACCTGATTTTAAGACTTACTATAAAACTACAGAAATCAAGATAATTTGGTGCAGGCAAAAAGATATTCCTTTAGATCAATGGAACAGAATAGAGCATCCAAAAATAAAGCCACACAGTTATGGGTAGTTGATCTCTGACAAAGGTGGCAAATAATTAAATGGAAAAAAGATAATCTTTATAGCAGGTGGTGCTGGAACAACTAGATGTCCACATACAAAAAAAATAAAATAAAATAAAACAAACTTGACACCTCATGTCATATAAAAATTCACTTTAGATGGACAATAGAAAAAGACATGAGAAAATCTTTGCAATCTTGGGGTGAGTAAAGATTTCCTAGGACACAACTGTAAAACACGGGTCATAAAGGAAAAGAAAACACTGATTAACTGGACTTCTCCAAAATTTTAAAGCCTTTAGTTTTCAAAATATACTGTTAAAATAAGACAAGTAACAGATTGTGAGAAAATGTTTGCAAAACATATCTGACAAAGGATTTATATTTAGAATATACAAAGAATTTTCAAAACTTAATAATAACAAAAGGAAAACAACCTGCAGAAAAGTGGGCCAAAAATTTGAATAGGCATTTTATTAAAAAAGATATACAGGCCAATAAGCACATGAAACGATCCTCAGCAAAACTAGTCACCAGAGAAATACAAATAAAATCACAAGGTGATACCACTGTACACCCAGTAGAATGGCCAAAATTAAAGGATGTTATGATACCCTGTATTGGTAAGGATGTAAGAAACTGAAACTCTCACATCTTATTGGTGAGACCATTAAATGATACAACCACGGTGGAAAACACTTCAGCAGTTTCTTATAAAGCTAAATATATGCTGTCCATACAACCCTGTAATTCCATCCATAGGTATTTATCCAGTAAATACAAAGATATTTCCATAAGAAGTCTTGAACTTGAATATTCATATCAGCTTTATCCATAGTAGCCTTAACCTGGGAACAACTGAAGTTTCCATCAACAGATGAATAAACAAAGGGTTACATCCATACAATGGAATACTACCCAGTAATTAAAAAAGAATAAACTACTGATACATAAAACAACATAAATGAATCTCAAAAACTGCCTGCTAAGTGAAAGAAGCCAGACACCAAAGGGTACATTCTGTATGATTCCATTTTTATGGAATTCAACTGTAAACTACAGTGACAGAAAGCGATGAACTTAAGGGTTGGAGGAAGGGTGTGAGAATACTTTCTTGGGTGATGGAAATGTTCAGCATCTTGATATTGATGGTAGTTACATGATCATATACATTTTTCAAAACTCACCAAACTATAATAGGTACATTTACTGTGTATAAATTATGTCTCAGTGATTAAAGGTGATTACATTACAAAAAAGAAAAAAGCAGAAATACTTTGTATAAAAAACGAGTATAATGTCTGAGATAAATAAATAAAAACTAGTACAACCTTTGGAATAAATAGGAAAATGGATACAGCTAAGGAGTGGATTAACAAATTCTGAAACTCGACTGATGAAATTTTTCAATCAGAAAGAAAATGTAAAAGAAAACCTTGGAAATGTGTGTGATAAGAGTAAACCATTTGGGTAATGGGAGTGTCAGAAAGGGAGAAGAAAATTAAAATAGGGAAGAGAAAAATGTAAGGAAAAAATATAGGTAAATTTTCCAGAATTAAAGATAAACAACATTTCTCACTGACAGTGCTCTTAAGGATAAATAAGGAAAAACCCACACCTAGTGATAGTGAAATTTCATAATATCTTAAAGAGAAAATTCTAAGAGCTTTTAACTGAATGAGCAAATTGCCTAACAGTGGTATACCTAGTGCATTTATCACCTGGAGATCATTTTTTAGTGTCCTCTTCCTTCATGTGACAAAATTATTTTCAATGGTAAACATAATAATATGTAAATAATTGTGGTAAACATATGCAAATAATGATAAACATAATATTCAAATAATTATAATAATGTTGCATAATTATGTTTTGCAATATTGCATGATAATATCGCAAATAATGCAATAATAAGTTATCTTCTTGGTTTCATCTTTAGTTTATTTTTTGGTTTCTTCTTTAGCTTAAAAACAATGTTTTAAGAAAACTAAATTTCAATTTTAAGCACATTGTTCAAACTGAGTAAAATATTTCATGTGTGAACTAAAACTTTCACAATCCACATGAAACAAAACTTTGTATCTTTCAGTTCATACTATGTTACACTAGTAACAGAGTTCAAAACAAATAAAAACTCTAAGTGATCAAAGGAATGATGGAAATTAAGTACTATCTGTACTTACAACTACTGTGCTATCATTATTTTAAATCCACCATTTAAATGCAGGACTATGCAGTAATAGAGGGGTTGGTGACATGAACTGTACCTGCAGCAAGCTGGAACAATTAGAAATCATTATGAACTAACTGCCCAAATGAATGTGTGTCGTTGAGTCTGCATATGTCATGGGCCAACTGCACAATTGGGATTTCTCTGAATTAACTTCCATGTACAATTAAAGGGTAAATTATCAAAATGTACTAATTTGAAGGTTACATATAAATTGTTAAAAGTAATTCTTATAAGTCAACAATAATAATGTCAAATGCTTAGAACTTAGCCAAATAAAAGGGTTTATTTTTAGTTGGTAGAATACAGAAAGAAGTTGACAAATCTACTACGTGGAGACTTTCACACATTTCTCTCAATTAGTGTAAGATCAAGGAGACAAAACAATTCAGAAGAATATAAAAGATATCAACATCACCGTTAAGAAGTTTGACATAAACTAACCAATACTGACCCAAGAAAATACAAAAATTTTGAAAGTCCTAGAGTCATGAAATTGATTAAAGCAGTATTTTAAAAATATTCCTCCAATGAAAATACCTGGTCCAGATGGTTTCACAGGCAAGTTCAACTAAATTTCAAGATGATCATTCTAATTTTAATCAAACTCTCCCAAGCAACAGATAAAAAAGAACACTTTATAACTTATCTTTGAAGACAGCATAATCATAATACCAAAAAGACAAACACATTATATAAAAGTAAAATGACATTTCTCTTTCATTTATAAATATACATGTTGAATCCTACATGAAATATTAATAACTGAATACAATGGTTGGTTTTATGCTAGAGATGCAGGAATGGTTCAATATTAGAAAATCTATAAAAGCAATTCACCATTAAAAGATAAAACTATATGGGGGCGCCTGGGTGGCTCAGTTAAGCGTCTGACTTCAGCTCAGGTCATGATCTCACAGTTTGTGGGTTCGAGCCCCATGTCGGGCTCTGTGCTGACAGCTCAGAGCCTGGAGCCTGCTTCGATTCTGTGTCTCCCCTTCTCTCTGCCCCTCCCATGCTCATGCTCTGTCTCTCTGTGTTTCTCAAAACTAAATAAACGTTCAAAAAATTTTTAAAAAAGTTAAAACTTCATGATGATAGAAATCTATTACAGAAAGAGCCTTTTATAACATTTTGACTGTTGGAAGCAATGCAATCTATTTTCCAATAGATAGGAACAAGGAAGAATATAATTCTGATGTGTGCTGGCAGCCATCCTATGACTTTAAAAGGAGTCAGCCATAGGATAAGTCTGACAACATGAATGTCAGAATTCAATGGAGAGATTTGAACAGGAGATAATACATCTTGTATTATCAACATATATGTGGTATTTAACACTACAAAACTGGTTAAAGGAGGAGAGTAAGTGTACGCAGGGAAGAGATCCAAGAATGGAGCCCCAATGTTTGGAAGTTACTTAGTCTTATGGGAAGCAGCTGAGACTTATCTTAAAGGGCCGGGAGAAAAAGACAGCTCTGAATTCAGTGACTCTAATAAAAGAGCACATTCTGGGTGGGATCAAAACTTGATAACCAAAGGGTGTATAAGGGCCTAAAGATACAGATTCAGGTATGCTGATGTGGCCTCCCTAAGATTTCTCTCATTTCTGAGAGTAGAGGCCAAGATTGTCTCTGGTTGAGGAAAATATCTGTCACCTGGCTTCAGAGGGGAAATTTGGGTAGATCTGAGGATTGGAATAACATAGGCAATATCATTTTAAAATTGAAATACAATTTTATATTAGCTTCAGGTATACAATATACTTATTCAATAATTCTATAGGTTACTCGATGCTCACGATGATAAATGTAGTCACCATACAACATTATTGTAATATTATTGACTATATTCTCTATCCTGTACCTTTTATCTCCATGACTTTATTTTATGACTGGAAGTTTGTGCCTCTTAATCCCCTTTATATATTTCAAACACCCCCTTACCCACCTCCCCTCTGGCAACCATCAGTTCTATGTATTTAAGTGTCAAATTTTTTTTTTAATTTTTTTTTCAACGTTTATTTATTTTTGGGACAGAGAGAGACAGAGCATGAACGGGGGAGGGGCAGAGAGAGAGGGAGACACAGAATCAGAAACAGGCTCCAGGCTCTGAGCCATCAGCCCAGAGCCCGAAGCAGGGCTCGAACTCACGGACCGCGAGATCGTGACCTGGCTGAAGTCGGACGCTTAACCGACGCGCCCCAAGTGTCAAATTTTTTGTGTGTTCATTTTTTTATTTTTATTTTTTAATGTTTATTTATTTTTGAGAGAGAGAGACACATACACACAGCTCCAGTGTGGGAGGGGCAGAAAGAGGGAGACACAGAATCCAAAGCAGGCTCCAAGCCCTGAGCTGTCAGCACAGAGCCTGACGTGGGGCTCAAACTCGTGAACCAAGAGATCATGACCTGAGCCAAAGTTGGATATTCAACCTACTGAGCCACCCAGGTGCCTTTGTTTGTTCATCTTTTTTAGATTTTACATATAAGTAAAACCATATGGTATTTGTATTTCTCTGATTTATTTCACTTAACCTAATAACCTAAGTCCATCCATGTTGCTGCAAATGGCAAGAGCTCATTTTTATGGCTGAGTAATATTCCATTATATATATCTCCTTCTTTATCAATTCATATTTTTTATCCATTCACCTATGGATGGACACTGGCTTGCTTTCATATCTTCCCTCTTGTAAATAATAAAAATAAATATCTTCCCTCTTGTAAACATATGGGTGCATGTATCTTTTCAAATTAGTGTTTTCATTTTATTTGGGTAAATACCCAGTAGGGGAATTACTGAATCATGTGGTATTTCTATTTTTAATATTTTGAGGAGCCTCCATGTTGTTTTTCACAGTGGCTGTACCAATTTACATTGCCACCAGTAGTGCACAAGGCTTCCCTTTTTTCTACATCCTTGCCAATACTTGTTATTTCTTGTCTTTTTGTTACTACCCATTCTGACATGTGTGAGGAAAAATATCTTTTTGTGGGTTTGATTTGCATTTCCCCAGTGGTTAATGATATTGAGCCTCTTTTCATGTCTGTTGTCCATCTGTATGTCTTCTTTGGAGAAATGTGTATTCAGGTCCTCTGCTAATTTTTAAATCAGGTTATTTGTTTTTTTTTTGGTTTTGAGTTGTATAAATTTTTTATATATTTTAGATATTAACCCCTTATTGGATATATCATTTGCAAATATCTCCTCCCATTCAGTACATTGCCCTTTTGTTTTGTTGATGATTTCCTTTGCTATGCAAAAGCTTTTTATTTTGGTATCGTCCCAATAGTTTATTTTTTGTTTTTGTTTCCCTTGCCTGAGGAGACATAGCCATAAATATATTGCTAAGGCTGATGTCCAAGAGATTACTGCCTGTTTTGTTTGGGGGATTTTAGGGTTTCAGGTCTCACATTTAGGTCCTCAATCCATTTTGAGTTTATTTTTGTGTATGGTGTAAGACAGTGGTCCAGTTTCATTCTTTTCTGTAGCTGTCCAGTTTCCCAACACCATTTATTGAAAAGACTGTCTTTTCCTATTGTATATTCTTGCCTCCTCTGTCATAGATTAATTGACCACATAAGAATGGATTTGTTTGTGGGATGTCTATCCTGTTATATTTATCTATGTGTCTGTTTTTGTGCCCATACCATTCTGTTTTGATTATTATAACTTTGTAGTATATATTGAAATCTGGGATTGTGATACCTCCAGCTTTGTTCTTTCTCAAGATCACTTTAGCCATTTGAGCTCTTTGGGATTCCATACAAATTTTAGGATTATTTGTTCCAGGTATGTGAAAAATGCTGTTGGTATTTTGACAGGAATGGCACTGAATCTGTAGATTGCTTTGGGTGGTATAGACATTTAAATGATATTAATTCTGCCCATCCATGAGCATGGTATATCTTCCCATTTGTTTGTATTGTCTTCAATTTCTGTCATCAGTGTCTTATGATTATCAGAGTAATAGGTCTTTCACAACCTAGGTTAAATTTATTCCTAAATATTTTATCCATTGTGGTGCAAAAGTAAGCACAATTGTTTTCTTAATGTCTTTTTCTGCTGCTTTGTTATTAGTGTATAGAAATTCACTAATATAGTGCATTTTTGTTAGTTAATTTTTGTTAATTTTACATTCTGCAACTTTACTGAATTCATTTATAAGTTCTAATAGCTTCTTGATGGAATCTTTAGGGTTTTCTACTAATAGTATCATTTCATCTGCAAATAGTGACAGTTTTATTGCTTCCTTACTTATTTTGGATTTTTTAAAATTTATTTTTCTTGTATGATTGCTGCAGTTAGGACTTCTGGTGCTAAGTTGAATAAAAGTGGTTAGAGTGGACATCTTAGAGGTCATGATCTTAGAGGAAAGTTCAGTTTTTCATCATTCAGTATGATGTTAGCTTATCATGTATGGCCTTCATTACATTGAGGTGTGTTCCATCTAACTCTATTTTTTAAGAGTTTTGTTTTATCATGAATAGATGTTGTATTTTGTTAAATGCTTTTTTGTCATCTATTGACATGATCATATAGTTTTTATCCTTCCTTTTGTTAATGTGATGTATTGCATTGATTGATTTGAAAATACTGAACCATCCTTGTATCTTTGGAATAAATCTCACTTGACCATGGTGAATGATCCTTTTAATGTATTAATGAATTTAATTTGCTAATATTTTGTTGGGGATTTTTGCATCTATGTTTATCACTGATAAATACTACTTTTTAAAAAAATACTACTTTTTTGTAGTGTCTGTCTAGTTTTGATATCAGGGTAATGCTCTAGGCCATGTCATTTTAAGGTTTAATTTTCAGTATTTCCTATGTAGGGTTATGGATTGAAGAAAAAAATAGATATAAGAAAATTATCACTGAGTATAACTGGAAGGGCTGATTGAAAGTACATTAAGGAAAAAAACTGAACTACAAGTTTCTGTCATATGTGTTTCCAAAATTAACTGCCCTATGGTTATCTTATGTAAAATAGTAGCCAGAGGACAAAGATGAATTAGAACAGTTCCACAGGGAAACATAGAGACCCTGATATATGTTTATTTTTAATTAGACACCAGAAGGGTTAATTATATGAGGTCATTAGAAGAACAACTGCTCCAGATTATCTCTCTGATATGTACAAAAGTGGAGAGTTGCAATAGCAGATATACTCTCCCAGCAACAAAAATACTAAGTCCTACACTTTAAGTAGAACACCACTGAACTGGAATTAGTCCAAAGGATAAGGAGGGTGATAGGAAATCAAATAAGTGCAGGAGTTTTTAGTCTGAAGAAGAAATGATTCTAGGGTGGCAGGATCACTGTCTATAAATATTCAAAAAATTGCCATGTAAAAGATGAAAGAGAATTGATTTGTGTAGCTATTGTAGGAAAATGAGCCAGTTTTTGAAGTTGCTGAGTTGCTGATTTAAGATCAACATAAGGTATAGTTCTAGCTGTTCAACAATTGAACAGTCTGCTTCATGAAATAATGATTCCTCTGTTCAAAACAATAATACTTAAGAAGAGGTACAATGATTCTTATTTGGGATACTGGTGAGAGTAGTATAGCATGAAGTGACTGTTGGATGAAAGAAACTTTTAAGATCTAATTTAAGGTTACTTTACTTTATGAAAAAATTATTTTCATCTTATTGGATTCAACCCTGCATATTATCTGTGGGATTTGTATTCCATTGAAGATTTATGTAATCTGCATTTTGTTTATTCTTCTCAAATTTTTTACAAAACTATTGAATAGTACCACATCATGCCTTTTCAGGGAGAAAGCAGTCTATGAATGAAAACACATTGGACACAATTGCACATAATAGGTATGCAAAATATTTAATGAATGAATCTGCTATGAATATCCTAACAATACCAGTCAGACCATATTTATCATCTCATTTACAAGAATAATATCCAGATACCCTTAATGTACCAAACCAGAAGTCTATTAAGAAGTGGAAATAATAATAATTCTTTGTTCATTTTTGTTTCTTAAATTCCACATAAGTGAAGTCATATGGTATTTGTCTTTCTCTGACTTATTTCACCTAGCATTATACCCTCTAGATCCATCCATGTTGTTACAAATGGCAATATTTCATTCTTTTTATGGTTGAGTAATATTCCATTGTGTCTATGTATATATATTCCACATCTTTATCCATTTATCTATGGATGGACACTTGGGTTGCTTCCATATCTTCCCTCTTGTAAATAATGCTACAGTAAACATAGGGGTGCATAGACATTTTCAAATTAGTGTTTTCATTTTCTTTGGATAAATATCAGTAGTAGAAAATCCTGGATCATATGGTTGTTCTATTTTTAATTTTTTGAGGAAACTGCATACTGTTTTCCATACTGGCTGCACCGGCTTGCATTCCCACCAACAGTGACAGAGGGTTCACTTTTCTCCACATCTTTGCCAACTTTTTTTGTTTCTTGTGTTTTTTATTTTAGCCATTCTAACAGGGATGAGGTGATATCTTATTGTGGTTTCAATTTGCATTTCCCTAATGGTGAAATAGGTGAAGGGGATTAAGAGTACACTTATGATGAGCATTGAGTAGTGTATAGAAGTGTTGAATCATTACACGGTATACCTGAAACTAATATAACACTGTATGTTAATCATACTTGAATTAAAAAAAAATAAATAAAATTTTAAAATAATAAAAATGACCAGAATTTATTGATCACTATGTACTAGGCAGTCTGTTAAACCTCTTGCATGTATTGTTTGAATACAACCCTCTGAAACAAGTACTACTGGTATCTCCACTTTAAAAATAAGGAAACATGGGTGGCTAAGTCAGTTAAGCAACTGACTCTTGGTTTCTGCGCAGGTCAAGATCTGGTGATTCATGAGTTTGAGCCCTGTGTGGGGCTCTGCAGCTGACAGCCCATAGCCTGCTTGGGATTCTGTCTCTCCCTCTCTCTCTGCCCCTATCCTGCTCGTGCTATCTCTGTCTCTCTCAAAATAAATAAACTTTAAAAAAAGTATCAGTGGGGGCATCTGGGTGGCTCAGTCAGTTAAGCGTCTGACTTCAGCTCAGGTCATGATCTCACAGTTCATGAGTTCCAGCCCTGCGTTGGGCCGTGTGCTGACAGCTCAGAGCCTGGAGCCTGCTTTGGATTCTGTGTCTCCCTCTCTCTCTGCCCTTTCCTCCTTGTGCTCTGTCTCTCTCTATCTCAAAAATAAATAAACATTAAAAAAATAAAAATTAAAAAAGTTATCAGTGGGCTTTACTATAAAAAATAAATAAAAATAAAAATAAGGAAACAGAAGCATAAAGAATTTATGCGTCTTGCTCAAACACAGCTACTAAACTGCAGAACCAGGATTCAAACCCAGGAAGTTCCACTCCAAAGACCCTGTTCCTAACCACTTCACTATGCCATTTACTATTACTTGATTGCAGATAGGCACATGTAATTACTTCACTCTTTTAAGTTAGATAAAAGATAAATTTGCAAGTAGCATGTAAATATATTTTTATTATAAAATGAAAACATTATTTTAATTATTTTTTTAAATTAAATTTATTTATTTTTGAGAGATAGAGAAAGACAGAGCACAAGCGGGGGAGGGGCAGAGAGAGGAGACACAGAATCTGAAGCAGGCTCCAGGCTCTAAGCTGTCAGCACAGAGCCCAACTTGGGGCTCGAACTCATGGACCCTGAGATCATGGCCTGAGCCGAAGTCGGATGCTTAACCGACTGAGCCACCCAGGTGCCCTGTGAAAGCATTACTTTAAAGCTAAAAGTTCTCTTTATCAGCTCCCCAAACTCATATTCTATCCCAATATAGCCAATATTATGTTTGTTGTATAGTATTTGAAATATTTTTAAATTTTTATCACACATATATAAATATATGTATATACACATGCACACACACAGTTTTTTAAAGGTATCAACATAAAAATAGAAGTATTCCTCTGCAACTTGCATTTTTTATTCAACAATATACCTTGAAGATCTTTTAATTATAGTACATAGAGATATCCTACCTACTTTCTTTTTAACTATTGCATAATATTCCATAATTTGAAAATATTTTTAATTTAGCCATTCCCCTGTCAGTGGACATTGGGGTTCTTTCAGATTTTTACTATTACAAATAAGGTTGTGGGAGTATTCTCGTCATGTCTGCTTTTGCTCATGCACAAATGTAACTCTAGGGTAGATACAGAGAAGTGGAATTGCTTGATCATTCAGGATGTGCATTTTAATTTTAATACATACTGCTAACTTATCCAAAAATGACTGAATACACTGACATTCCCTGTAGGAATGGTAGAAACTGTAAAATAACAAAATAGCTCCTACCTAATCTAGAAAGTATTAAAGATATGTGGATAGATGAGTTCACATAGGGAGAGTGTAAACTATAGAATCTGGAGACCCCCAAAGTTCTATCTCCAGCATGACCTCTCAGCTGAGCACATGACTCTCATATACAATTATCAGACTGATATCTCTACTTCTACATCTAATAGACATTTCAAATCTAATGTATCAAAACCA
Source organism: Herpailurus yagouaroundi (assembly GCF_014898765.1). Taxonomy (NCBI): domain Eukaryota; kingdom Metazoa; phylum Chordata; class Mammalia; order Carnivora; family Felidae; genus Herpailurus; species Herpailurus yagouaroundi. Next base: position 920,377 of record NW_024420049.1, on the reverse strand, counting down.
GAACTCCCGATCTGCCACTCCACTTATCCCAATCCAAATGTGTTTCTCTCTGTCTGGATTTCCTATCACATTAACTATACAACCATGCACCCAATTGCTTCAGCCAAAAACCCAGGTTCTTAGCCAGTCTTGTTTTATCTGTACCCATACCCACTGCCCTCCAGTTTGAAACAAGACCAAGATACATCATTTTATCCATAAACATTTAAGTATATATCTTGAAAAGATAAGGATTCATTTTTAAACATAATCACAATACCATATGTAAAGATACCAGCTATCCCCTAATTGCATCTAAATATATTATCACATGTAATGATAACAGCTCTTACTTAATATCACCAAATATCCATTGTGTCTAAATTTCCCTAGTTGTGTCCCACATTATTTTTCAATTGGTTTGTTTAAATTAAGATCCAAGCAATGTACTAAGTCAGACTTGATTGACATGTCATTAATCTCTTTTAATCTATAAATTCTATTTCTCTTCTCCTTCCTTTTAATGTATTTGAGGAAGAAATCAGTTGTATGCCCTGAAAATTTTCCCAAACTCTGGATTTTGCTAAATGCTTCTCCCCATGGTATCATTTAACTTCTTTTTTTAAAATAATTTTTTAAAATATTTATTTATTTTTGAAAGAGAGAGAGAGAGCACAAGCAGGGGAAGGGAAGAGAGAGAGGGAGACGCAGAATCTGAAGCAGGCTTCAGGCTCTGAGTTGTCAGCACAGAGCTGGAAACAGGGCTTAAAACCACAAACCAGGAGATCATGATCTGAGCTGAAGTCGGACACTTAACTGCCTGAGCCACCCAGGTGCCCCTCATTTAACTTCTTCCAGGATTCCCAACTCATTAACTGCTACCACCACTCATCAGTTCCTCTGACTCCTGCATTTCCTGTAGCGAGGTATAGAGGTTTATCAGATTTAGATTCAAATTTTTGCAAGAATAAATTATAAGTTTGTATTTCCTATTGCATCACATTTGGAGACACATGAGATTTGGTTGTCTCTCTGTGATGTTGACACTGGTTAATTTGTTCACATGTTGACATCCAGATCTAACTATTTTTTGACAATTTATTCACTTTTTGAGAGAGAGAGAGAGAGGGAGAGAGCAAGCGAGTGAGCAAATGGGGAGGGTGGGGTGGAGAGAGAGAACCCTAAGCAAGCTCTGTGCTGTCACTGCAGAGACTGACATGGGGCCCAATGTGGGGCTCAAACCCACAAACTGTGAGATCATGACCTGAGCTAAAATCAAGAGCCGGACGCTCAACTGACTGAGCCACCCAGGTTCCCCTATCTATTTTTTAAACTTACCCAACCACTTTTCACCTAATATTTTTTGCAGTTTTTAATTATCTCTGCTTAGAACTATCATTTCATTATAGGCTTCAAAATGGTGATATCCTCTCATTCTTCTTGCATTTATAAGCTGGGATTCTTCTGTGAAGAAGAACTTTTCCACATCAACTATTGGGTTACCCTGAAGCACTTTCATCAAGAAAGGCAGAAAAAATGTTTGGTTCTTTCCACCTATTTACTAGTTATCTATTATCTATTATGGTTATTGCCTGAAATAATGCCATGTAATAAACATCTTCAAAATTTCAGTGGCTCACAAAAAGTATTTATTTCTTGTTCACAGGTTTGCTAGTTCTTTATGGTTCTGCTGAGCTCTGCTGGGCTTGGCTAGGTTTGACTCCAGACTGAGAGTTCAATTCAGATCTGCTCCATTTATCATTGTAGGACCCAAAGCATGTTCTTCTCATGGCAGATAGCAAAAGTAGAAGAAAAAGCCAATACACAACAAATACACTTAAACCCTCTGCTTGTGTCCTGTCAATTCATATTCCAATAGCCAAAGTTACACAACTAAGCCAAATATATCAAGTATTCTATTATCAACTTATTTGAGCTTGTAACTACATTTCCTAGAAACCCTTTATTTGAATGGTTCCATGTTAAAGGACCCTGTGTGAGATTTAGAAAGTAGAAATGAAACAATGGCTATACTTCTTAGGAAGTTTTCATGATCAGCTACTGTTCTGATTATCTATTGTTACGTAAGAAATCATCCCAAAACTTAGTGGCTGAAAAAAATTTATTATTCTCTCTTATTGTTCTGTGAGTTGACTGGGTTCATCTCAGCAGTTCTTACTTGGGGTTTCACAGCTTCATTCAGATGATATCTGGTGCTGGATTTATCTTAAAAATTAACTCAACTGGATATCCAAGATGGTTTATGCACATGGTTGGCTCTTGCCTGAGAACTTGTTGACTGGGAACTTAGCTGCTGCTGTGGACTATAGCACTTATATATGGTCTCACCCTGTGGCTTTGGCCTCTACAGTATGGAAAGTGGGTTCCACAAGGGAATGTATCAACAGTGGGTGTTCCTGGGTGCCTGGGTGGTTCAGTCAGTTGAGCATCCGACTTGGTTTCAGCTCAGGTCATGATCTCATGGTTTTGTGAGTTCGAGCCCTACATAGGGCTCTGTGCTGGCAGCATGGAGCCTGCTTGGGATTCTCTCTTTCTCCCTCTCTCTGCCCCTGCCTCACTTGTGCTGTCTCTCTCAAAGTAAATAAATAAACTTAAAAAAACCAACAGTAAGTGTGTTCCAAGAGGCAGGAATCAGAAGTTTTATGCCAGGTAAGTGCTGTGCCTAGAACTGGCATAGTTCCACTTACAATATATACTTTTAGTCAAAAAAGTCACAGATAGGGGCCAGATTCAATGGGGTGAGAAATAGACTGTACCTCCTGATGGGGGAATAGCAAAGTCATATTGCAGAAGAACATATAAGATGGGAGATATTGTTGCAACCATCTTTGAAAAATACAAATGTGCTGCAGATATAGTGATAGACAAATGCAGAGGTGCCTTATAGATTAGTTTGTCATTACTCTCTTCTGCTCAGCCTTTGTCTCTTCTTATCAACTGCTGCCCCTGCTGACCAACAGCAGCCCCAGATCTACCATCAGATACTAAGTTCAAAAAAAAAAATGATGGCTTACACAAAGGCATAAGCTTTCCACAGATACCTACGTAAGTTCCCACTTCATAGTCTTACTTTAATGACTTGATGTAATTGGGTTCTCAGATTACCCTGAAAATTTCCAAATGATTTATTTGCTCTAGTGATTCAGAGGACTGATCAGCAACTCTTTCTCTGATCCTCAGCCCTACAACTGCAAGGAAGTAAATTCTCCAATAACCAGTGAGCTTGGAAGAGGACCCTGAGCCTCAGATGAGATCACAACCCTGGCCAACACCTTGATTTCAGCCAGCCTAGCGATTCCAGCCAGCCAGCCATGTACAGAGAGGATCCAACTAACTTGTGCCTCAACTCCTGATTCACAGAAGTTATGCGATAATAAATTTGTGTCACTTTAAGTCACTAAGTTTGTAGCAATTTCTCACACAATAGAAAATTAACACAGCATCTTAAAAATATTGAACATTCCAATGCATGGCCATACTGTATCTCTCTATTTATCTTAACAATGTTTTATACCTTTAGGTGCACAGTTATTGCACTTATTTTATTTAATTGACTCATCATGTTTAATGTTTTTATATGCTTCTGTAAATGACATTTTTAAATTTCAATTTCCAATTGTTTGTTGCTTAGTATATTGAAATACAATTGATTTTTTTAATATTTACACTCTATCCTCTCACCCTACTAGTTCAAATAGCTTTTTATATAGATTCTTTAAGATCTTATGCATAGATGATCATGTCATTTGTGAGTAAAGGATTTTATTTCTACCTTTGAAATCAGTATGCCTATTATTTCTTTTTCTTCCCATACCTGCCAACTAGGATTTCCAGTACTGTGTCAAATAAAAATTGTGACGTTGGCAATATTGACTGGTTCATGATCCCAGGAGAAAGTACTCATTTTTTTATTTTTGGGCATTATGCATGTTGCAGTATTTTTGTAGATATCTTTTACAAAGCTGAGCTGCAGGGAAACCTTTTTCCCTTTGGCTCCTTGACCCCGAGTTGCTGCTGCCTCTTCCCCATGTACCTCCTAGAGACCATCAAGGGCCCAGGCCCAGCCACCCTTTACGCCCTCACATATGCTGCTAAATGTTTGCACTGTAATCCTCAATGTTTTTAAACACATCCACAAGACCAGATATTTGGTGACTTGGGTGCCTATATCTTAGTTATAAAAGTTTGAGTCCCTTCTCTCCCCTCAAATTCCCCAGTATACTTTTTTTTTTGAAAGCACTTGAGATTGGGATACAAGAAGAGAGAGTGATCGGGGGTGTAGAATGAAAAAGAAGTTTCACAACAAAACTTTATGTTTACTTTGTTTTCAAGTGGATACCTGCTCAGGCTCAACAAGTGAACTTCCGACGTTTTGATCCAAAGTTCTATATTCTCATTGTTGACACAGTATCCTTATTGCCCGCCTTTTGACTCAGCAGTCAGCATACATTGTATTTGGTTTAAGTCCCAGGGCTTGCTGCCCCATTGTCATGATAATATCCCTACAAACTCCCAGAGGAGATTGAGCAATAATCAAAGCATCATTGCAGTGGCTTTTTGTAATCCTTGGTCTCATTAACAGCTAGAACAGTGGAGGAACCCTATTCCCACACTGGCCTTCTCACCACTAGGGAGAAAGGATTCTTTTTCTATTACATCCTGGAGAATCTTCTCATATCCTCTAACACAGCACACACTCATCCTCATTGCCAAAACTGTCAAGAACCATGAGGGGTCTAGGATTTTACTCTGCTTACAAGCTAATTGAGATTATTACTGTTTACTGTTATTACTATTACTATTACTATTACTATTACTGGTTCATGAATGCTGTAAGATAGATGCTTATAGATTCTGTGGGTTGCATTACGAGAGAGAAACACTGAGATTAGGGTATTTGCCATTTTTATAGTGAACCACTGCTCTTTGTCTAAGGGACAGACATTACCTCATCCCTCTAGGCTGCTCACTGAAAACACAACACTGAGAAATGACTGAGGTAAAGAGAGCTCAGAGCCTTGTATTCTTGGCATACCCAGCAAGAACTTGCAGGGATACTCAGGTTCCATTATAGATTGCCTCTCTCAATTGAAAAAAAGTCTCATTCAAGAAGTAATAGATCACTTGAGGAGTCATGGCTTTGGAAGTTATTCCTGTGATTTCTTTATTTGCTGCCAATAAAGTTTCCTTTGTGTGACAACTCCACCTAGTGTAGTCTCTATCTGTAACTCACCAAGGAGCAAACTCAAGTTTTTTTTAGTTACAGATTTGGGGCCGAGATGGGACCCTTGTCCTTCTGAGGTTCTGCCCTCCAGTTACCTGAGTTAAGCTACCAGGGCGTGGAGCCAACTCCTTGGAGGACTCTCCTTGGTGCTTGTGATAACTGCCCCAGTATTCTGATCTCACCTGAAATCCAGTGGCCACTTTGAATGCTTTTATTTGAAAGGATCTCTGTTGGGATAGGTTATCCTGGGTTCTAGCACAACTTTTAGAGGAAAACTAGAGTTGTCTCACAAAGTCTAGGCAAAATGTGTGTCACAAAAACAACCGAATTTCCTTGTCAACTACACTATAGGGAATTCTCATCAGACCTTTAACCATGTCCATTTTTGAGTCTTTTGTCATTAACGGTCATTGTTCTGATGTTTTGCGTTATTCTGATGCAAATATGTTTCACCTTCAAGGAGATTTGTGGAATGAAATTTTTAACAAATACAGGTTTCTGATACCCTTAGAATTATAAAACTAAACTGAATAAGTATTCCCGGAACTAATGGGAAAATTTCATTCAAACAGATTAAGGGTTAGTAACATGAACTAAACAGAGAAAGATGATTACAGTTTTTATGACTTTTGTATAATGCATTGACGGTTCTTGGGGGCACCTGGGTGGCTCAGTTGGTTGGGTATCCAACTTCAGCTCAAGTCATGATCTCACGGTTCGTGAGTTCAAGCCCCATGCTGAGCTCTGTGCTGACAGCTCAGAGCCTAGAGCCTGCTTCAGATTCTGTGTCTCCCTCTCTCTGCTCTACCCCTGCTTGTGCTCTGTCTCCATCTCTCTCAAAAATAAACATTAAAAAATTTTTAAAAAACATTGCTGATTCTCTAACGTTTGCTCTTCCAGATTAAAAAAACAAACAATAACCTTTTTCTCTTAAGCTATCTATGACTTACAGAAATTTGGTAAATATTCCTTTGTGAACAAATTGGAACATTTATCTTTTCTTCCCACCCAAACCCTCCGGAATTCATAAACTCTCAGTAAGCATTCTTTCTTTCATGGCATTTGTAGTTATTTGTATAAGCTCAGTAAGAATATGTTCTCCTTGAGCAGGACACCATTGGAAACATTGGCTATATTACCAAGATTTTGACTGGAATGCCATATTTGAGAGAGACATGCATAGACTCAGATATGACCAGACAGCTTTAGGGAACTAAGTTTGAATTTATGAAGCCAAAGAAACACCTTAGAAATATTAGCCTGATACCTTACTTACTGACTTCCCAGCAGCCTTACCACATGAGTAAAGAATGTCACTTCCTGGCAGGTGCAGGGACTTCAGGATGGTTTTGGGGACCTTGGGGAAAAAAGAAAGTAACCTAAATCTATAAGTATTACAGGAGAGTCTGATGGTAAGTATTTGGCTTGGTTTCTTAGCCTTCAGAGGCTGTTGAGAGTTCAATCTACAATTCCTTACGAAAAGCTCCAGAAACCACAAGAGACTCTTAAATACAGAGAACAAACTGAGGGTTGCTGGAGGGGAGGTGGGTAGAGGAATGGGTTCAATGGGTAATGGGCATTAAGGAGGGCACTTGGGATGAGCACTAGGTATTTATTACATGTAAGTGATGAATCATTGGATTCTATTCCTGAAACCAATACTACACTGTGTGTTAACTAACTTGAATTTAAATAAATACATTTTTTAAAAAAGTTTCAGCAAAGCAGATTTAAAAAAGAAATTTATGGACGATCACTATTCTTTCTACATGTATGTAAATAGGCCAAATCTGTTAAAACCGGATTTGTTTTACAACAAATTAGCCTTAATTTGGCTATTTTTGACAGAAATGAGGGTGATTTTAGAGAAAAATTGTTTCAATAACACACCTGTGTAGATGTTAGATTCTAGCTCTGATTAATTTATCTTTGACTGTTTGCTGTTTTCCTATAAAACTGGGCTAGATCCTGAAGTCTTCTGGCTTCCTTGAATATCTGACTATGACTCTCCAAACTAAAGTTTCCAATTTTCTTTCATTCTCTTGACTTAGAATCACTGAGAACTAAAAGTGCCCCCTTTCCTGAAGCTGTGCAAACTGAAGCTAGACAACTTCAGGTACATTTCAGAGAAATAGCCACAATGGCCCATGTATACTCACTCTTGTATGCCCTTTGGTGTTTAGTCCACTCTGAAAGGTCACTAGCGGCATTTGAACTATAAACAAGAAAAAATCCATCAGATTGCCACCACCTGCTCCCATTCCCTCTGAGACTACTTCAAACCCAACATCTAGAAATCTTTTCACTGGCAACACTCAGGACTCAGACACTGGGTTTATAATTTGCCTCCACCATTAATCTGTGTTTTTCTTTTGTTTCCATGTAACTGGCTCTTATTAATTACCTGATTGCTTGCACAGTATAGGCCTAATTTTGAGAGCCCACTTGCAGGACTGCCTCCTGAAATGAGACAACTGTTAAACTAATCTATTTTCAAGACTAAGACTGGTTCATAAGATATGGAGCAAACTTCTTACCTTTGGTCCAGAACAGAACAGTTAAATTCCAGCTAAGAGAAAACAATGTTGATCTATGATGTTTCCCTAAGAAAAATCTTGTCAAAGGAGAGAATGTTATCTGTAACCATACCACAATAACTTTTGATAGAAATTTATTCCAGATATGAGACGGATTCTTACAGATAACTCCCAGTTATGAGAAATTAAGTCAGAGGGCTCCATTATACTTGGAACAAGCTAATCATACTAAATACCAGACTTTTTTCTGGAATCCCCAAAGTGTTAGGTCAATGTTACAGAGACTACTAAAATTTGGGCTATATGTATTAATGAAATGTGCTTTCCAAAATGTACAAGTTTAGCCAAGTACCAAGGTATATTTCCAACAAAGTGCAGAGTTGTTTCATTCCTCAAACTCCAAAACTGTACACCATTTCAACAAGAAATAGAGTGGTCATTGCCTCAATTCCTTCAAAATTGGGGAATGATCATAACTCTTGGGTGGATTGAAACCATGCCCCATGGGGTTAATGAGGTTAAAGCTGTCACCATAAAGACCTCCATTGACCCCTCGTCCTTTCACAGGAATGTTAACCTTATCTTTTAGAGGCAAACAGGAAGAGCTCCAGCCAGCCTAGACCAGTTTGAGCTCAACTACTCACTCACACCTGTGCAGATGGACCATGGAATGTCCAACAGTTACCTCTACCTCATAATAATGTTAAAATCACCACACAAGGAAGAATATAAACCTCATTAACATAACATACAATACATGTATAGCCATGTTTCCTAAGTATGCATCAGTGATCTTATAGCTACCTCTACATGCGATAACAAAACTCCCTTTTCTGAATATGCATCCCATCCTTAAAAGAAACCCACTCACCCTCCCTTTTGGGGAGTCACAGCTCTGCAAGTTATTCCCCCATGATCTCCTTATTTGCTGCAAATAAAGTTTCTTTTGTGTGATGAAAAAAAGAATAGATCAATTGAATATCCTTATGTATATTAAAGAAACAATTTATAATGAAAAGCCCTCCATACATACATATACCAGGCTCATATTGTTTCACTGGTGAATTATGCCATTTTGGAAAGAAATAAGTTTTCTCTACACAAGCTCTTAACAAAAATTGAAGAGAAAGTTATACTTACCAGCCTATTCTATGAGGTTAGTGTTACTCTGATACCAAAGACATTGCAAAAAATTACAAGAAACAACAGACCAATATCTTTTGGGAACATAGATGCAAAACTCAATACAAAATATTAGGAAGTTGAATTCATTGATATGTAAACATAATCTACAAAAAACACATACAAATAATAAGTGAGTTTAGCAAGATCAAAGGATATAAGGTCAATATAAGAAAAAGAGATCATTTTTCTATATACTATTAGCGTACAATTGGAAATGAAAAAATCTAAAAATAATACTATTTATAATAACCCCCCAAAAGTGAAACACTTAAGTGTAAATCCAACAAAACATATATAGGATCTGTAGGTTGAAAACTATAAAATGTCCATGAAAGAATTAAAAGACCTAAATAAGCCTTAAAATAAATATGCCAAGTTCATGGATTCAAATAAATATATAAATTCTAGTTAAAATTATTTATAAATTTAATGCAATAATTATCAAAATCTCAGCAAGATTTTTCTGTAGACACAGGCAAGCTAATGCTAAAAAGGAAACAAAATAGAATAGCTAAAGCAATTTTGAAAAAGAATAATCAAGTTGGGGCAATCACACTACCTTATTTTAAGAATTACTGTAAAGCCGGGGCACCCAGGTGGTTCAGACTGTTAAGCATCTGACTTTGGTTCAGGTCACGATCTCACAACAGTTCGTGAGTTCGAGGCCAGCATTAGCTCCCTTCTGTCAGCCCAGACCCCACTTCAGATTCTCTATCCCCCTCTCTCTGTCCCTCCCCCACTCACACTCTCTCTCTCTCTCAAAAATAAACATTAAAAAAAGAATTACTTTAAAGCTACAGTAATCAAAACAATATGACATTAGCAAAGGGATAGACATATAGATCAATGGAGCAAAATAATGTGCCCAGAAATATGCCTGGAGAGAGGGGAAGATGACAGCAGAGTAGGAGAACCTTAGGTTTGCCTTGCTTGTCCCATGAACACAACTAGATAATTATCAATCATCCTAAAAATCTCAGAAATCAACCCGAAGACTGGCAGAACAAAATCCACAGCTAAAGGTAGAGAAGAGGTCAAATCAAGAAGGTAAGAAGTGGGGAGACACAATTTGGGAGAAAAACAGATCATGGCCACTGTGGTGAGGAGAGACAGCTGGTTGTAGAGAGGGGCAAGAGACAGACTAGCACACAGGCGAATGCACAGGGAAAATTAATCTCCATACCAGTAGCCTTGGCAAGTGAGAGGGCCCAAATTTCATGAGTTCTTGCAACCTGTCTGGAGTATTAAGGATCAGCAGGATTGGCTGGGATAAAGCCCCAAGGGCATTGGGGTTGCTCTTGGAAGGAAGATAGGCAAGCAGACCAGGAACATACAGCATGGAAACAATGATCTGAAAGGTGCCTGGGGCACACAGTGGGGAGGTTATTTGCTCATTGAGCATGTCCCAGAGAGGCAGCATTCATGGAGAGATCCTTTTTCAGAGGAACTGGCCAGTTCCATTTCCCACCCGCACCCCTCAGCATAAGCACAGGGACACCTGTGGGAACCAACACTGACACAGACACTGGCTACTTAACTTGTTTACATCAAGACCCACCTCCCCCATGCTCCTGTGGAACCACCCCTCCCAGTCACACTTGCCCCAGTCCCAGCACAGTGGGACCCTTCCCCAAGAAGACTGGCCCAAACTCCTGCCAACACTGTGTCTCCCAACCTAGGGTTTTTGCGAAGCCTCAGTTCTGGTGGCAACAGGTCTTATTTCACAAGCAGACCAGAGCACACCTAGGTAAAACTTGCTACATTCAGACCAGGGATCACTGTCCACAACAAGCAAACAGAGCCTAAGTAGATAACTGGCCTAAAGTTGCCAGGACCCAATAGCAGAGCACATGCAGCATACATTGGAGACACTCCCAGAAGGGCCAAGCTGTGGGGAATAGAGGACACTACACTGCAAGGCACTACAAAACCTCTTCTTCATAAGGTTATTACCCTAACGAACAGGAGAATCAGCTGACTTTCCTAACACACAGAAAGAAGCACAGAGACTTAGACAAAATGAGAATGCAGAGAAATCTATCCCAGGTGAAAGAACAGGACAAGGCCATGACCAGAGATTAAGTGAAACAGATATAAGCAACATGCCTGATGGAAAATTTAAACAATGATCATAAAGATACCCACTGGACTTGAGAAAACAGTGGTGGACATCAGTGAGACCATTAACACAGAGACATAGCAGAGATAAAGGCTCAATAAATGAAATGAGAAACACACTTGATGGAATGAACAGCATGGAAGAAGCACAGGAACAAATTACTGATCTAGAAGAGAGAGTAATGGAAAATAATCAAGCTGAACAAAAGAGAGAAAAAAGAATTATGCAAAATGAGATTAGATTTAGGGATCTCAGTGACTCCATCAAACATAATAACATTTGTATTATAGAAGTCCCAGAAGAATTAAAATAAAGAAAAGGGACAGAACATTTATTTGAAGAAATAATAGCTGAAAACTTCCTTATCTGGGGAAGGAAACAAATATCCAGATGCAGGAGACACAAAGAAGCCCCAACAAAATCAACAAAAGCCCACAATAAGACCCACAATAAGACATGTAATTAAACTGGCAAAATTTAGTGGTAAAGAAAAAAATATTCAAAGCAGCAAAAGAAGACAGATACATATAAAGGAAACTCCACAAGGCTATCAGTGTATTTTTCAGTGGACACTTTGCAAGCCAGAAAGGAGTGGCATGATATATTCAAAATGCTGAATAGAAAAAACCTACAGCCAAGAATACTCTATCCAGCAAGGCTATCAGTCAGAATAGAAGGAGAGATAAAGAGTTTCCCAGACAAGCAGATATTAAAGGAGTTCATGATCACTCAACCAGGATTACAAGAAATACTAAAGGAGACTCTTTGAGTGGAAATGAGAAACCAAAAGTGACAGTATGAAGTTAGGAAACACAAAAGTGGTAAAAATGAATATTTCTATAAAATATCAATCAAGGAATTCCTATTATATGGATATTGTTCCATTTGATTGCATCACTTAGTTCTCTAATTCTCCCCTCATACTCCTGGATTTTTTTTTTGTCTCTCCTTTTCTCAGCTTCCTCTTTTTCCATAAGTTTATCTTTTAATTCACCTATTCTCTCCTCTGCCTCTTCAATCTGAGCTGTGGTCATCTCCATTTTATTTTGCACCTCATTTATAGCATTTTTTAGCTCCTCATGACTGGACAGCATCATGCAGAAGAATGAAACTAGACCACTTTCTTACACCATTCACAAAAATAAACTCAAAATGGATAAAGGACCTGAATGTGAGATAGGAAACCATCAAAACCCTAGAGGAGAAAGCAGGAAAAAACCTCTCTGACCTCAGCCACAGCAATTTTTTACTTGACACATCCCCAAAGGCAAGGGAATTAAAAGCAAAAATGAACTATTGTGACCTCATGAAGATAAAAAGCTTCTGCACTGCCAAGGAAACAATCAACAAAACTAAAAGGCAACCAACGGAATGGGAAAAGATATTTGCTAATGACATATCACACAAAGGGCTAGTATCCAAAATCTATAAAGAACTCACTAAATTCCACACCCGAAAAACAATCCAGTGAAGAAATGGGCAGAAAACATGAATAGACACTTCTCTAAAGAAGACATCCAGATGGCCATCAGGCACATGAAAAGATGCTCAACATCACTCCTCATCAGGGAAATACAAATCAAAACCACACTCAGATACCACCTCATGCCAGTCAGAGTGGCTAAAATGAACAGATCAGGAGACTATAGATGCTGGCAAGGATGTGGAGAAACAGGAACCCTCTTGCATTGTTGGTGGGAATGCAAACTGGTGCAGCCACCCTGTAAAACAGTGTGGAGGTTCCTCAAAAAATTAAAAATAGATCTACCCTATGACCCAGCAATAGCACTGCTAGGAATTTATCCAAGGGATAAAGGAGTGCTGATGCATAGGGGCACTTGTACCCCAATGTTTATAGCAGCACTTTCAACAATAGCCAAACTATGGAAAGAGCCTAAATGTCCATCAACTGATGAATGGATAAAGAAATTGTGGTTTATATACACAATGGAATACTACGCAGCAATGAGAGAGAATGAAATCTGGCCTTTTGTAGCAACGTGGATGGAACTGGAGAGTGTGATGCTAAGTGAAATAAGTCATACAGAGAAAGACAGATACCATATGTTTTCACACCTATGTGGATCCTGAGAAAATTAACAGAAGACCATGGGGGAGGAGAAGGAAAAAAAAAAAAGGTTAGAGAAGGAGGAAGCCAAAACATAAGAGACTGTTAAAAACTGAGAACAAAGTGAGGGTTGATGGGGGGTAAGAGTGAGGGGAGGGTGGGTGATGGGTATTGAGGAGGGTACCTGTTGGGATGAGCACTGGGTGTTGTATGGAACCCAATTTGACAATAAATTTCATATTAAAAAATCAATCAAGGAACTCACAAAGTAAAAGGATGTAAAATATAATACCATATACCTAAAACATGGAGAGGAGAGAAGAAAATGAGTTCAAACTTGAGCAACCACCACTTAATATAGACTGCTGTATGCAGATGTTATGTGCAAACCTAATAGTAACCATATATCAAAAACCACTAATAAATATGCAAAGAATAAGGAGAAGTAAATAAAAATATATCAATAAAGAAAATCAGCAAAACATGAAAGGGTGAAAGACAAGAAAAAATTCGAGAAGATCTTCAGAAACAACCACAAAACAAATAATAAAATGACAATAAATACATACCTATAAATAATTACTTTGAATGTAAACAGACTAAACACTATAATCAAAAGACATATAGTTATATAATGGATAAGAAAAAAACAAAGCCTATCTATATGCTGCGTATAAGAGACCCATTTTATACGTAAAGACACCTTCATATTGAAAGTAAGGGGATGGAGAAACATTTATCATGCAAATAGATGTCAAAAGAAAGCCAGAGTAGCAATACTTATATTGTACAAAACAGACTGTAAAGCAAAGACTATAGAATCAGAGGAGGAAGATGGCAGTGGGGTAGAAGGGCCCTAGACTCACCCTATCCCATGAACACAAGTAAATAATTATCAAATAATCTTAAATATCCCAGAAATCAACCTGAAGGCTGACAGAACAAACTCTATAACTAAAGGGAGAGAAGAAGCCACATTGAAGAAGATAGGAAGTAGGGGTATGTGGTTTAGGAGAGAAATGGATCATGGCTGATATGGATGGGAGGGAACCATGTTTGTGGAGAAAGGTGAGACAGAGAGGAACACACAGAGGAACACACAAGAGGAACGTTTCCCCAAAGCCATTGGCTTGGAAATCAAGAGGGGCTGAATTTCATGAGTTCTTGCAACCAGCAGAGCCTAAATCCTGGAGTTTTAAAGGTCAGTGGATTTGGCTGGGAAAGGGCCTAGAGGGCACTGCACTACTCTTGGAGAGAAGGCAGGCAAACAACCTGGGAGGCAGACAGCATGGAAACAGTGATCTGAAGAGCACCCTGGGTGCACAGTGGGGAGATTATCAGCTCTTCTCAGGTGTCCCTGAGAGTCAAGGTTCACAGAGACACCTCTTCAGGAACAAAGGAGCTGGCTGGTGCCTTTTCCCATCCCCACCCCTCAGCATAAACACAGAGCCACCTGCAGGAAGCAGCACAGCACTGACACTGGCTACCTAACTTGCTTACACCAAGCCCTATGCCCCTGTGCTCTGGCTGGACTGCATTTCTTAGTCAAGCTTCCATCAGTCCTAGCACAGCTGGCCCCTCACCAAGAAGACCAATACAAACCCCTACCCACACCAGTAACTAAGTACCAATACTTACATCACACAAAGTAGACTTTAAAACAGTCTGTAATAAGTGGCAAATAAGGGCACTATATCATAATAAAGGGGACAATCCAACAAGAAGATATAACAATTGTAAATATTTATGCACCCAATATGAAAGCACCCAAATATATAAAACAATTAATAACAAACATAAAAAACCTCATGGATAATATACAATAATAGTAGGGGACTTTAATGCCCCACTTACATTAATGGACAGATCATCTAAACAGAAAATTAACAAAGAAACAGTGGCTTTGAATGACATACTGGAAAGATGGATTTAAAAGATATATTTAGAGCATTCCTTTGTTTTCTTTTTCTTTTTCTTTCTTTTTTGATTCTTATTTCATTTATTTTTTCAAGTTTTTATTTAAATTTTTGTTAGATAACATATATGGTAAAACTGGTTTCATCTGTAGAATTTAGTGATTGATCACTTACATATAACACAGTGCCCATTATAACACTCCATCTTAAAACAGCAGAATACACATTCTTTCAGGTGCACACAGAATATTCTCCAGAATAGATTACATATTAGATCACAAAATTGTCCTCAACAAATAAAGAATAAAATCATACCATGCAATTTTTCTGACCATAACGCTGTGAAACTAAAAGTCAATCAAAGAAAAAATCTGGAAAGACCACAAACACATGGAGGTTAAACAACATACTACTAAATAATGAATGGGTCAACCAGGTAATCAGAGAAAAAAATTAAAAAATACCTGGAAACAAATGAAAATGTAAACACAACTGTCAAAAACATTTGGGATGCAGCAAAAGTGATCCTAGCAGGGAAGTATATAGCAATACAGGCTTACATCATGAAACAAGGAAAATCTCAAATAAACAACGTAACATTACACCTAAAGGAGCTAGAAAAAGAACAACAAAGCCTAAAGCCAGTAGAAGAAAGAACTAATAAAGTTTAGAACAGAAATAAATGAGATAGAAACTAAAACAAAACAAAACAAAACAAAAACAATAGAACATATCAATGAAACCAGGAACTGGTTCTTTGAAAAAATTTATAAACCTCTAACCACACGTATCAAAAAGAAAAGGGAAAAGACCCAAATAAATAAAATCTCAGATGAGAGAGGATAAATAACAACACCACGGAAATACAAACAATTTTAAGAGAATATTATGAAAAACTATATGCCAAAAAATTAGACAGGCTAGAGGCTAGAAGAAATGGATAAATTCTTAGAAACATATAACCTCGCGAACTGAATTCAGAAAGAAATAGAAAATTTGAACAGACCAATACACAGCAAAGAAATTGAATCAGTAATCTAAAAAACCCCAATAAACAAAACCTCAAGGCCTGATGGCTTCACAGGCATATTCTACCAAACATTTAAAGAAGAGTTAATACCTATTCTTCTCAAACTATTCCAAAAAAATAGAAGAGGAAGGATAGCTTCCAAATTCATTCTATGATGCCACCATTACCCTGATACTAAAACCAGATAAGGATACCACTAAAAAGAGAACTACAAGCCAATAATCTTGATGAACATAGGTGCAAAACTCTCAATAAAATAGTAGCAAACTGTATCCCACAATACATTAAAAAATCATTCGCCACAATCACCTGGAGCTTATTCCTGAGCTGCAAGGGTGGGTCAATATTCACAAATCAATCAACATGCTACATGACATCAGTAAAAGAAAAGAACAATATGGTCCTTTTAATTGATGCATAAAAAGCTTTTGACAAGGTACAACATCCATTCTTCTTTTAAAATTTAGATTCAAGTTAATTAACATTCAGTGTAGTATTGATTTCAGGAGAATTTAGTGATTCATCACTTACACATAACACCCAGTGCTCATCCACAAGTACCCTCCTTAATGCCCATCACCCATTTAGCCTATCCTCCCATCCCCTCCCCTCCAACAACCCTCTTTTTGTTTTCTGTATTTAAGAGTCTCTTATGGTTTGCCTCCCTCTCTCTTTTTATCTTATTTTATTTTTCCTTCCCTTCCCCTATTTTTATCTGTTTTGTTTCATAAATTCCACACGTGAGTGAAATCATGATATTTGTCCTTCTCTGACTGACTTATTTCACTTAGCATATTACACTCTAGTTCCATCCACATAGTTGCAAATGGAAAGATTTCATTCTTTTTGATGGTTAAGTAACACTCCATTGTATGGAGTATACATATGTATACACATCTTCTTTATCCATTCATCAGTTGATGGGAATTGGGCTCTTTCCATAATTTGGCTATCATTGATAGTGCTACTATAAATATTGGGGTGCACATGCCCCTTCAAATCAGCACTCCTGTATCCTTTGGGTAAACACATAGTAGTGCAATTGCTGGGTTGTAAGATAATTCTATTTTTAACTTTTTGAGAAACCTCCACACTCTTTTCCAGGGTGGCTGCACCAGTTTGCATTCCCACCAACAGTGCCAGAGGGTTCCCGTTTCTGCACATGTTCGCCAAAATCTGTTGTTTCCTGAGTTGTTAATGTTAGCCATTCTGACAGGTGTGAGGTGATATCTGAGTGTGGTTTTGATTTGTATTTCCCTGATGATGAGTGGTGTTGAACATCTTTCCTTGTGCCTGATAGTGATCTGGATGTCTTCTTTGGAAAAGTGTTTATTCATGTCTTCTGCCCATTTCTTCACTGGATTATTTATTTTGGGGAGGGGGGAGTTTGATAAGTTCTTTATAGATTTTGGAGACCAACCCTTTATCCAATATGTCATTTGCAAATATCTTCTCTCATTCTGTCGGTTGCCCTTTAGTTTTGTTGATTGTTTCTTTCACTGTGAAGAAGCTTTTTATCTTGATGAGGCCCCAATAGTTCGTTTTTGCTTTTGTTTTCCTTGCCTCCAGAGACATGTCTAGTAAGAAGTTGGTGTGGCTGAGGTCAAAGAGGTTGTTGCCTGTTTTCTTCTCTAGGATTTTGATGGTTTCCTGTCTCACATTGAGGTCTTTCATCCATTTTGAATTTATTTTTGTGTATGGTATAAGAAAGTAGTCCAGGTTCATTCTTCTGCATGGCACTGTCCAGCTTTCTCAACACCATGTACTGAAGAGACTGTCTTTTTTCCATTGGATATTCTTTCCTGTTTTGTTGAAGTTTAGTTGGCCATACATTTGTGGGCCCATTTATGGGTTCTCTATTCTGTTCCACTGATTATGTGACTGTTTTTGTGCCAGTACCATACTGTCTTGATGATTACAGCTTTGTAATACAGCTTGAAGTCTGGAATTGTGATGCTTCCAGCTTTGGTTTTCTTTTCCAACATTACTTTGGCTATTCGGTGTCTTTTCTGGTTCCATTCAAATTTTAGAACTGTCTGTTCTAGGTCTGTGAAGAATGCTGGTGTTATTTTGATAGGGATTGCATTGAATGGGCAAATTGCTTTGGGTAGTGTAGACATTTTAACAATTTTTGTTCTTCCAATCCATAAGCACAGAATGTTTTTCCATTTCTTTGTGTCTTCTTCAATTTCTTTCATACACATTCTATAGTTTTCAGAGTATGGGTTTTTTACATCTTTGGTTAGGTTTATTCATAGGGGTCTTATGGCTTTTTGTGCAATTATAAATGGGATCATTTCCTTCATTTCTCTTCCTGCTGCCTTATTATTGGTGTATAGAAATGCAACATATTTCTGTACATTGATTTTATATCCTGAGACTTTTCTGAATTCATGTATCAGCTCTAGCAGTTATTGGTGGAATTTTTCAGGTTTTCTATGTAGAATACCATGCCGTCTGCGAAGAGGGAAAGTTTGGCTTCTTCCTTGCCAATTTGGATACCTTTTATTTCTTTTTGTTTTCTGATTGCTGAGGCTGGGACTTCCAGTACTATGTTGAACAACAGTGGTGAAAGTGGATATCTCTGTCGTGTTCTTGACCTTAGGGGGAAAGCTTTCAGATTTTCTCCATTGAGGAGGATATTAGCTTTGGGTCTTTCATATAGGGCCTTCATGATACCACATCCATTCTTGATAAAAACCCTCAACAAAGTAGGTTTAGATGGAGCATACCTCAATGTAATAAAGGTCATATATGAAAATCTACAGCTAATATCATCCTCAATGGGGAAAATCTGAGAGCTTTTCCTCTATGGTCAGGAGCAAGATAGGGATGTCCATTCTTACCACTGTTATTTTACATAATATTGGAAGTCCTAGCCTCAGCATTAAGAAAACAAAAAGAAATTTTAAAAAACATACAAATCAGCAAGGAATAAGTCAAACTTTCACTATTTGCAGATGACATGATACCCTATATTGAGAACCCAAAAGATTCCACAAAAAATGATAGAACTGATACACAAATTCATTGAAATCATAAGATACAAAATCAAATGTACAGAAATGTGCTGCATTTCTATACTCCAATAATGAAGCAACAGGAAAAAGAATTCAAGGAATCAATATCATTTACAATTGCACCAAAAATAATAAGATACCTAGGAAGGAACCTAACCAAAGAGGTGAAAGACCTGTACTCAGAAACTATAAAGGACTGAGGAAAGAAACTGAAGACATCACAAAGAATTGGAAATACCTTCCATGCTCATGGATTGGATGAACAAATATTGTTAAAATATCTATATTACTCAAAGCAATCTACACAATTAATGCAATCTGTATCAAAATACCAATAGCATTTTTCACAGAGCTAGACAAACAATCCTAAAATTGGTATGGAACCACCAAAGACCCTGAATAGCCAAAGCAACCTTAAAAAAAGAAAGGCAAAGCTGGAGGCATTCTAATTCTGGACTTCAAGTTGTACTACAAAGCTGTAGTGATCAAAACGGTATAGTATTAACACAAAAATAGACACATAGATCCATGAAACAGAATAGAAAAATCCAGAAATAAACCCACAATTATATGGTCAATTAATATTTGATAAAACAGGAAAGAATATTCAATGGAAAAAAGACAGTCTGTTCAACCAATGGTGTTGGGAAAACTGGACAGCAACATGCAAAATGACCACTTTCTTACACCATACACAAAAATAATGGATTAAAGACCTAACTGTGAAACTTGAAACCATAAAATCCTAGAAGAGAACAGAGGCTGTAACTTCTGTGATATGACTATAGCAACTTCTTTCTAGATAAGTCTCTTGAGGCAAGGGAAACATAATCAAAAATAAACTATTGAGACCACATCAAAATAAAAGGTCCTGCAGAAGGAAGGAAACAATCAACAAAACTAAAAGGCAACTTACAGAATGGAAGGAGATATTTGCAAATAACACATCTGATAAAAGACTAGTATCCAAAATATATAAAGAACTTATAGAACTCAACACCCAAAAATGAATAATACAATTGAAAATGGACAGAAGACATGAATAGATATATTTCTGACAAAGACATACAGATGACCAACAGACACATGAAAAGATGTCCATCATCACTTATCATCAGGGAAATGCAAATCAAAACTACAATGAGATATCACCTCACACCTGTCAGAATAGCTAACAACAACACAAGCAAAAACAAGTGATTGTGAGGATGTGGAAAAAGGAGAACCCTCATAGGAATGGGGAACCCTCATTCCAATTGTTGGTGGGAATGCAAACTGGTGCAGCCACTGTAGAAAACAATATGGAAATTCCTCAAAAAATTGAAAATAAGACTACCTTATAATCCAGCAATCACACTATTGGGTGTTTACACAAAAATACAAGAACACCAATTCAAAGGGATATGTGCATCCCTACTTTTACAACAGCACTGTTTAATAAGCAAGATAAGGAAGCAGCCCAAGTGTCCATCAATAGATGAATTGATAAAGAAGACATTATATATATGCATATACATACATATACATACACACACACAATGGAAAATTATTCATCCATAAAAAAGAATGAAATCTTGCATTTGCAGCAACGCTAATGTATAACGCTAAGTGAAATACATCAGTCAGGGAAAGACAAATACCACATGATTTCATTCATATGTGGAATTTAAGAAACAAACAAAGGATCGAAGGGGAAAAAACAGAGAGAAAAAGAAGAAACAGATTCTTATTTATAGAGAACAAACCGATGTTTACCACAGGGGATGTGGGTAGGGGGGTGGGTGAAATAGATGATGGGGATTAAGGAGTGCACTTGTAATGTTGAACACAGAGTGGTGTATGGAACTGTGGAATTACTATTTTATACACCTGAAACTAATATAATACTGTATGTTAACTAATTGGAATCAAAACAAAAAGTTAAATAAAAAAATAAAGTGTAAAATTAAAAAAAGAAATATGCCCACACAAATATGGTCGTATGATTTTTCGCCAAGGTGCAAAAACAATTCAATTTGGTAAAGATAGTTTTTTCAACAAATGGTGTTTCAAAAATTGTACATCAATACACAAACAAAATAAAGCAAAAACACCCTCAATCTTAACCTCCCACCTTATACAGAAATTATCTCATAATGGAACATAGATGTTAATGTACAATGTACTTTTACTTACAAACAATATTCTCTTATAATATCATTTGAATTTTAAAAAGCAGCACAAGGATGGTTGTATATGTCCATATATACTTATGAATAAGTCAAATACTTCTGAAGAAATACACTTGAGACCATTAACAGGTTTCTCATGGGTAAGAGGAGAGACATTAGAGAACTTTATTTTATATTTTTTGCCTTTCTTGTATATTTCCTTAAAAAATTAACAATACATCCTTTATTTTTATAACAAAAAAGAAATTTTTAATAAATATTGACAATACCAAGCACTGACAAGTATATGGGCAAATGAGACTCTCATACATTACTAGAAGGAACAATGTGACAGTCACTCTGGAAAATGGTTTGGCAATTTTCTGTAAAGTCAAACATAGACTTACCATATGACCCAACAATCTCACCTCTGAGTTTCTGCCCCAGAGAAATGAAAACTTATGTCTAAGCAGCAATGTTTATATCAGCAGTATTTATAATAGCCCCAAACTGGAAAGAATCCAAATGTCATTCCATGATGAATACATGCACAAACTTTAGTATACTCATACAACAGAATACTACTCAGAATAAGGAGAACAAACTATTGATCTACAGAACAATTTGGATGACTCTCAAAGACATGATTCTGCATGAAAGAAGCCAGCCTCAAAGGGCTACATATTGCATTGTTTCATTTATATTGCATTATGAAAAAGGCAATACTATAAAGGATGGAGAACAGATTATCAGGGTTTATGGGTGGAGGGAGAGATGACTATAAAGTGGTATACTGAGGTAGTTATTTTTGGCTATTGAAATTGTCCTGTGCCCAGATTGTGATGGTGATTTACATGTACCAATACAAATGTTAAAATCCATAGAACCGTACATCAAAATAGAAAAAAGTACATTTTTGCATGATTATTTACAAATAATATTTAAAATATGTTGACAGGTTAATATGTGTTTTAAATGTTAAATGCCAGGACTTATAAATATAGAGAACAAACAGAGGGTTACTGGAGGGGTTGTGGGAGGGGGGATGGGCTAAACGGGTAAGGGACACTAAGGAATCTACTCCTGAAATCACTGTTGCACTATATGCTAATTTGGATGTAAATTTTATTTTTTTTTTTAAATTTTTTTCAACGTTTATTTATTTTTGGGACAGAGAGAGACAGAGCATGAACGGGGGAGGGGCAGAGAGAGAGGGAGACACAGAATCAGAAACAGGCTCCAGGCTCTGAGCCGTCATCCCAGAGCCCGACGCGGGGCTCGAACTCACGGACCGCGAGATCGTGACCTGGCTGAAGTCGGACGCTTAACCGACTGCGCCACCCAGGCACCCTGGATGTAAATTTTAAAAAATAAAACAAGTTAAAAAAAAAAAGAGACTCATGGAGAATAAACAGAGGGTTACTGGAGGGGTTGTGGGAGGGGGGATGGGCTAAATGGGTAAGGGGCACTAAGAAATCTACTCCTGAAATCATTGTTGCACTATAAGCTAACTAATTTGGATGTAAATTAAAAAAATAATATTTTAAGTAACTGAATAAATAAATATAAAAATTTAAACAAAATGTGAATGTTAAATGCTAGGAAGTCTGTCGTTTTTTTTTTTTTCTATATCAGAAATGAAAACTCAAATGTTCCCAGAGACCAAATAGGTAAAATGCATTTATGAAATTGAAGCCATTCAGTTATAAGAAAAACAGGGAATGATGTGGACTATGTTTGAAGTATATAGTGTGTGCCCCAACTGAAGACATTCAAATCCAATTAAAAACAAGACTGAACATGCACACATACACATATGCACATTTTTAAAATTTTTTAATTATTTTTTTGAGAGAGAGACAAGAGTGTGAGCCGGGGAGGGGCAGAGAGAGAGGGAGACACAGAATCTGAAGCGGGCTCCAGGCTCTAAACTGTCAGCACAGAGCCCGAAGCAGGGCTTGAACTCATGAACGGTGAGATCATGACCTCAGCTGAAGTCTGACGCTTAACCAACTGAGTCACCCAGGTGCCCCACACATACGCGCATTTGCACACACACTTCTCTGGGGCCCCCTGCTCTGTATGTTGTTGTTAGATGACTTCATGTAATCTTAGAACTTCAATCACCATCGGAATAAATTTTCTTTTAATATCTGCCACCCAGATCTACTCTGAGTTCCAAATCTATTATCTTCACTGACTTCTGAATATCTTCAACTGTATCAGTTCTGGGAAACTGTATCAGTTTCCCCCTGATAGTTCAAAACTTAAAATGTTCAAAAAATGAGGTCATAATTTTGTTTTTACCCAAAAACTTGTTTTCAAGGTTTTCACCATTTGTGAAATCCTTGTCACTATTTGTCTCTCTGGCATAGTTTGAGATAGCAGTCTGTATTTTCTTTCTTAACACTTATCACGGTTTTGGACTACACTTTTTGTTTTATTTTGTTTATATCCTGTTTCTCCCACTAGATTGTAACATACACGTGGACAAGAACTATATCTGTTTAGTTTACCACCCTATTTTCAGAACCTGGTACATACTAGGCATCAATAAATTTTTGTTGAATGAACAAATGGTACCATCATCTATCCAATCACTCAAGCCAAAAACTCGAGTCACCTTTCCTCACTTGTCATGTTTTTGTCATCAATGAGTCATCTACTCATAGATTTTAACTCCTCACTGACTCATCTCTGTCTCCAGTGCATCTGCCTTAATCTCACATAATTTCTTAAAATATGCAAGCGTAGTTTTCTTTTGAAGGTCTATTTTCATTATATAAAATTTATTTTTTATTTCTTTTTATTTTTTTAAGTTTTATGTTTTTACTTAACATACACTGTTACATTAGTTTCAGGTGTACCATTTAGTGATTCAACACTTCCATACATCACTCTACGCTCATCACAACAAGTGCACTCCTTAATCCCCATCACCTATTTCACCCGTCCCCCTGCACCTCCCTTCTAGTGACCATCAGTTTATTCTCTATAGTTAAGAGTATGTTTCTTGGTTTGTCTCTTTCTTTTTTCCCCCTTTGCTCATTTTGTTTCTAAAATTCCACCTATGAGTGAAATCATATGGTATTTGTCTTTCTCTGACTTATTTTGCTTAGAGTAATACTTTGCAGCTCCATCCATGTTGTTGCAAATGGCAAGATTTTGTTCCTCTTTATGGCTGAGTAATTTCCCAGCGTGTGTGTGTGTGTGTGTGTGTGTACCACATCTTCTTATCCATTCATCAATCAATGGACACTTGGGCACTTGGGCCACTTCCATATTTTGGCTATTGTAAATAAAGCTGCTGTAACCATAGGGGTACATGTATCCCTAGATATGTCTTCTGGGGCAAGGGAAACAAAACCAAAATAAACTATTGGGACTTCATTATAATAAAAAGCGTCTGCACAGTAAAGAAAATAACAAAACTAAAAGGCAACCTACAGAAAAGTAGAAAATATTTGCAAATGACATATCTGATAAAGGGCTAGTATCCAAAACATATAAAGAACTTGCAAAACTCAACACACTGAAAATGAGCAAATCAATATAGAAATGAGTAGAAGACATAAACAGAGATTTTTCCAAAGAAGATATCCAGATGGTCAACAGACACACACAAAAAATGCTCATCACTCACCATCAAGGAAATATAAATCAAAACTACAATGAGATATCACCTCACACTTTTCAGTAAAATTAACAACATAAGAAACAACAGGTGTTGGTGAGGATGCAGAGAAAGAGGAACCCTCTTGCACTATTGGTGGGAATACAAACTGGTGCAGCCACTGTAAAAACAGTATGGCTATTCCTCAAAAAGTTAAAAATATAACTATTTTTTTTTTGATCCAGCAATCACACCACAGGGTATTTACCCAAAGAACACAAAATTATTATATAAAATTTCTGAAAAGGGGTACCCTAAGTTATTTCTGCTATCATGGTAGCTTTGCTCCCAGTGTATTTTGACATGGAATTTAAAATTCCCATTGCCTTTACAGCTTGCCATACAGTTTCCTACCTAACTGTATTTATTTTGATGAGTAATAAAGGCTGTCATTAACAAATACCTGCTATGTGACAGGCAACAATATTTTGAGGTAAGTTCTTATTGTTATCATACCCTAATTTTACAAATGGGGAACCGAGGCTTATAGAGGTTAAGTGACTCCCCCAAAGCCACACAGCTAGTAAATGACAAGCACAGGATTCGAACACAAATTTGTCTGTCGGAGTTCTGTTTTGTGGGTGTTTTTTACTTCACTATTATTACCTCTAGTCATTAGCAAGTATATTGTCATTGACCACATGTGACTAGCTCTTCATAATTTCTGAAGTACTTCACATATTATCTCATTGAATCCTATTTCAATGGTCTGGGAATCTGAAACTTGGAGAGAAGTCCCTTATCAAAATCACAGATTACGCTGGTGGAATCCAAGGCTTCTGACTCTCAGTCCATAAGTCTTTCCATTATATCATGCTGTCTTTGTAAGTACTCTCAAGCATGAATCTCCTTTCTTTCTCATGTTCTTCATAGCACTTAGCACAGGGTTGAGCATAAAGTAGCTGCTTGCTGTGTTTCTTGGTATTATAACCTGATTTAACAAAGTGCTCAGGTTTTTATAAATATAGCTTCCTGACACATAGATGATAATATCTATTCCTTTAGTTTCTCTGAAAACAGAAGTTTTCCTGAATTAATTTCTCAGTAGGTACATGGGCAACCTTTAATTCTCATTTTCAATCTTGAAAACCTTAACACTCTCTACAGTCTTCTAAGCAGGATCAAATTGTCTTATTTTATGATCCCTTTTTCTAGTCCTCCACTTAAATACCAGTTCAGAGAAATAGCAAAGAACTTTTCTACATACCTAAGAATTATCACTATTGTCCTCCTTTAGAATACTCTTATGTTCAAGTACACAGTAAATTAAAGATGGTTCTTGTCTCAACTATTAAAATTTAATGTAAGGACTTTCTTTTAGTCTGTGGATACCAACACAGTCATTGTTGCTACCGGTCAAGCAACACTATGCAGTTTTTTATGGGGAAGGATTCAGTCTTGGGTGAAAGGATATAGTGACAATGAGTCAGGAGCTTAAAAATGGCCCATTCTGCTGCCAGAGTTGCTACAGAATCTCTTGGTGGAAAGCCCAGATCTCTTCCAGTAAACTGCTCAAAATGTTTGATTCCATTTTTTATTTGGTTGCCAATTTATTAAGTGGTTAACCTTGGAATGCATCTATCTAGCATTTAATTAATTAAAGCCAGTTTGAAATACCTTTAGAAACCTTACTAATTTCAATACACCAAACTGGCACATTTATAAGCATCCATCAATTGCTGAAATACTAAATCATCTTCACTAAGATGCTGTTGTTGCCAGCAGAGCATTAATCAACTGAAGAGCTAATTGTTAAGCCGAGAGAGTAAAAGCAATCCAACACATCTTCTCCCTCTCCTCACAGTTTGGGAGAAGGAGAGAAGTGGCGAGAATTATAGCTTCATGGAATTTCAGAGTTTGAAGTGTCCTCAGAGATTATTTAATTTATCCTTCTTGTTGTAAAATGGGGAAAGTGAAACAGAACGGTGAGTTAGTAGTAAAGTCAGGATTAGATCCCATGGCTCTAATGCATAGGTATTCTTCATTTCCAGAATACTTTTTATTATGTAAAATGATTCTTACTTACTAATCACCCGCTCTATACTTCCATACTGGGAGAAGAGTGTAATGATACCAAATAGTAATTGTGCATCTCATAGAAAATTTCTGACCCACATTGTTGTTTTATTCTGTATCATATTGGTGCAGAAACTCAGAACATAAATTTTGAAGGTCTAATTCTAAAGTCATTACTTTCTATTAAAATGAAAATAATCAGGGGCGCCTGGGTGGCGCAGTCGGTTGAGCGTCCGACTTCAGCCAGGTCACGATCTCGCGGTCCGTGAGTTCGAGCCCCGCGTCGGGCTCTGGGCTGATGGCTCAGAGCCTGGAGCCTGTTTCCGATTCTGTGTCTCCCTCTCTCTCTGCCCCTCCCCCGTTCATGCTCTGTCTCTCTCTGTCCCCCCCCCCAAAAAAAATAAATAAACGTTGAAAAAAAAATAAAATGAAAATAATCATTTTCCTCATCGCCTTTATTCCCCATTACCTATTATAGGTGAATCCCTGACATCTGGGGTATCAGACCACAGTGGTACCTATAGCCACTGAATTACAAACAGTGGTTTAGAGAAAGAAAGAAAGAAAGAAAGAAAGAAAGAAAGAAAAGAAAGAAAGAAAGAAAAAGAAAGAAAACCATTTCTATTTGACATTGAACTTCAGGACATGCATTTGTGGAAGCACCACCTCATTAATATGCTAAGCCAAACATAATGACAATTTCCATTCTATGAATCCACACCAGTTGAATGCATGGCTCTGCCTGTGGTAACATAAGCAGAAAAATAAGTCAACTATCTGTGGATGCTGGGAAACCAACTCCCCCACAACATATAAACAATCTATGAGAGAAAAAGAGAGAAAGGGGATTGGATTCAAAGTAACCCTGGACCAAGCACAATAATAAATATATCAGTGGTGCTCAAACTGGAGTGTGTATAAAAACCACCTAAGAAAATTGCTAAAAATAGTGTGAATGTAGAGAGGTAGCAGTGGTTCCCAAACCTGGCTATGTGTGTGGTAGTTACATAACTGTATACAATTATCAAAATTAATCTGATGGTACATTTAAAATGGATGAATTTTATTATATATAAATAATAACTTTATGAAAATTATAAACTATTAGGTCATTTTGTGGAGGGGAAATGGTCTTCTCCTCAAATCTATACAGCCACAAAAGTAAACCCATTGAAATTTTATTACAACAAGAAAATGGTAGAGATGTTAATATTGACCTGAGGAAATACTAAGCACGAATATATTTAAAAGGGAAGAACCAATGAGCTTCTCTCAAAATGAGATCATTTTGTTTTTTAAGAAACCAATTGGAACCACAATTGGTTATTACCTTATTCCTATAGCTATGAGAAATGGGCTGAGACTTAATACATTGGTCAATGACTATACAGACCACATCAGGAAGGATTGGTAACAGAAGCCTAGACACACTCGTTAACATAAGGCAAGTACTAAATAGCAGATTCAGTGCACATGACAAGAAATTTCAGTCAAGTAGTTGAACAGAGCGTGATATCGGGAAAGCGTTAACAAGCTGTAGAAATCAGCCTAAGCATACGGTCAATTTCTTGGGGGAGTTTGGCAACAGGAGAGTGACAACCATAGGATTGAAGTTAAAGTTATGACTCTATTACTGTAGATGAGAGGTGTGTGAATACCAGAAAGATTTCAGTATAAAAGTACAAGCACAGGTTTGGAACAAGACAGGGACTGTCAAGGGATCTGTAATTCAAGTTGATAGCTTGGTCATGTAAGAAGCTGCCATGGGGAGCTGTTAAGAGGATCTATTGAGATTATATTTTGAAAGGAAATCCTGGGAATATATGAATCCTGATTTATCCCAACTCTCCCTTATTTCTATGAGGTCCCTGACATAGGTATAGCCACAAAGAATACAAAGAAAACAAACAAAAATGCTTTATTGTTAGCTGAGAACTTGGAACCTAATATTAAATGAAAACTCAAGTAGCCTGGCTGAGTCATATAGAAAGATCTCTGTCTCTGTCTTTCTCCCTCCTCTCTCTCCCCACCTCCCCCTCTCTCTTTTAGCCTAAAGACTTAAGTGGCTTCCTTCCAAGCCCAAACCTGAACCTCTGATATAACCTTCCAGTAACATGAAAGGCCACATCTTCCAATGCCAGAGAAATGGATCAAGGAAGAAAAACATTGCTCTAAGCAAGCTGAGTGAGCTATATAGCTAAGCTAACCTAGACTGCTTTCCCTAGACCCAGATATTATGTTTGAAAAAAGAAAGAGGACAGGCGATAAAAAGCAAGTGAGGCTTTCTCCTATGAGGTACAGCCTGCCAGTCATCTTATCATTAAAAACACTTACATACCTGTCTCCTACTCTTTAACCATCTGTAATCTAACAGAATCCGCACTAAAGACTTCTTTATAGCTAAATTCAACAAACACTGTTCAGTTCTCATCTCACTTGACCACTCCATGCAGCATTTTATTTAGTGAAACGCACTCTTCTTCCACCTTCCATAACACCACACTCTTCTGGCTTTCTTCCTACCTCTCTGAATTCCCCCTTTCATTATTATTTGGAAATTTCTCCCCTTCTACTCATTCTAAATGTTGAAAGCTCCTCAGAGCTTGGGCTTGAATTCTCTTATCTTCCTATGCTCCACTTCAACTCCAGCTGATTTTGTTTGGTCCTATATCTTCAATTAGCAAATATGCTGAGGACTTCCAATTTTATATCTTCAGGTCAGACTTTTTCTCTGAGCTTCATATTCACACACACAATCTTTGTGAGACATCACTTAGATATTTACTCATAGGCATTTCCTGGTTTGGGCCATCATCATTACTTGCCTTGGAGTTGTTATTGGAGGGAAAGTGAGCAGTGGGTTTCCCTGTTTCCTTTCTTATCCCCTTGTAATCTAACCTTCATATAACAGCTAGCTTTAACATATAAAATTATATCATGCCTGTTCCCCACCTAAAATATCCCAGTGGCTTCCCAATTATCCTAGAATAAAATTGAAATTCTTACCACGGTCCATAGAGGCCCTGCATAATCTTGTCCTTCCAGACTTTCCAACTTAACCCCATACAATTCTGCTCCCCTTGTTCATGTGCCTTTAGCTGTGCCAATTTCATTTCCATTATGAATAAAAACACCAGCCTTTTTTCTGCCTCAAGGTTTTCACTCATACTATTTCTTTTGTTTGAAATACAACCTATATAAACTCTTCCCCCCAATTATCTGCACCTAGAATAGTGTGTGGAAAAAAGTAGCTGCTACACAAAATATTTCCTGAGTGAATATATACCAGGCCTTTCTTTATATTAATAACAATATTTTAATCCATCTTCTTTATTCTTTTCAGTTTCCTAATTATTAATTCTACAGTAGTATTGCTTTGATCTTTGACTTGATGCCTGAGTTCTATACTCTGCCTTTTCATCTCATTCTGTTGTTTTATCATTTGTCTTTGAGTCTTTGTTTTATCAGATTCATACAGCCTATTAATTAGGGTATATTCTAAACTGCTATAACAAAGAGATTCCAAAATACAGTAGCTCAAACGAGATAGAATTTTATTCTATTTCACATAACAGTCCAGAGGTAAGGTGGTATGGGGTTGGTTGGACAAATTGTGTAGCTTCAATGTCTGTGTCTAAACAGACTCCTCCAGTTACCATTTTCATATCTATAGCCAGTAAGAAGGGAGAAAGGGTAAGGGGAGCATACTCATTCTTTTCAAGAGGAGGTATCTGAAAGTGAAGCATATTACTTTTTCTCATATCCTATTAGCCATAACTTAATTATATGGCCACATCTACCTGCAAGAAAGGCTGAACAATGTAACTCTCTAACTGTGCAACTATATGCCCAGGTGAAACACGGGAGTTTTATTATTCAAGGAAGATGAGGAGGTGACTTTCAGTATTTGTTATATATTTTCTTCCAGATTTAGTTCTTTTGACTTCTTTTCCCCTACAGTGTGTTCAACTTTTTGCCATGCTACTTCTTTTCACCTTGCTTATGTGTTAACATGGGTGATCCTACCTATTCTAGACCTTTTTTGCACTAATAAGATGTTGGGAACTTAAAGTTCTTTCCACCTATGTATTATGATCTACATTTGCATTTATCAAACTTTAACTTACATAAGAGTCACCTGGAGGGCTTGTTTAAATCCAAATTCCTAAGTCTTATTCCAAAATTCTAATTCAATAGTTCTGAGGAGGGGTCCATGAATTTTCACTTCTAAGTTTGGAGTGTGAATACAAATGGGAAGCTCAGTTGAGATTTGTACACAGCCTTGGAGCATCTGGGTTCTTTCTTGTGAGATTTGTTGAATTGTTGGTAAAAGAGTTTACCTGGTTAGGAGTATAACTTATTCCTGATTAGATATCTCTAAGCTATAAATTGTTTTTACAATTTGACATGAAGTTCTGAAAAACAGCAAGTCCTGTTTGTTTTTCCTACCTTTGTGTAGCGGTAGATAAGGATCTCTACTATAAAGAGCTTTCCCTTGATTTTACCTCAGGCTTCTTACACACACCTTCAGTCTCTTCTCCAAGGTATTATTGACTCACATTCTTATCCCAGTACTCCCTATCATCATCCCACAGTTTCCTTATATCATTTATGGCTATATAAAATTAACTTGTGATTATTTCTCCACAATAGAAGAATGTAGGCTTCATAAGGGTAGGGGCCATACGTCTTATTCAATTAGAACAGTGTTTGGCACAGAATAGGTACTCAATATTTTTGAATGAATGAACAGATAAATGAACAAAGAAAGAGATATAACTAAGCTTCTTCTAAGAAGAGTATGCCTCAAACCACACTATTTTTTCAAGGTCCTGGGAGGAAGAGTCTACAAAAGAAGTAGCAGGAGAGAAAGCCAAAGTTTCTGAGCACACCTAGCTGAAACTACACCTACTATTACAAACAAAAATAAGGAAAAAATAGGAAAAGAGAAGAAAAATATATTATCCCTGCACACTTTTAAAAGAAAACATTGCTTTTCCAAGTGAACTGCCACTGAAAACCCACCTTCCAGAAAGACGGATATATGAATAAAACTCACTTTCCCTCTACTAACTCCAAATTATCTGCCTGGGATTATCTGACCTATAGTTTAACAGCACCACTGTGACTTTTCTGAAGAGATAGAATGTAGCGAGTATAGTAACAGAAGCAACAAGACCTGTTAGGCAGCTATTAAGGTAATATGGGTGAGAGATAATGTGAGCTTCAATAGAGTAGTAGCAATGGAGGTCATAAAAGGGGGCTGTATTCCATATATAATTTGAGTGGCATAGCCTGAAGAACTTCTTGATATATTACATGTGAGGTGTTAGAGAAAGAAAAGACTCAAGGATGGACATAAAAACTAGAATAATGGAGTTGTCACTTAAGTGGAGAACAGTGGTGTAGAAGGTTTGGGAGGAAAGGATAAAGGAATGAAGACTTTTTTTCACTCCTGAAGGTTTTTTTTTTGGTGTTTTTTTTTTTTTTTTTTGTTT